>NW_008649750.1:2012-5187 GCF_000695815.1 Acanthisitta chloris
GCTGGGCCCAGCATGGCCCAGTTCATAGATGTGTGGTGTGAGCCACACAGGAAACACTCTCTACACAGAAAAGTAGGGCAGGTCTGCTGTCTCCTGGCCTTGGTGTTTTGCACACAGGCTTTGGTGGGATGAGTCTCAGCAGCACCATCCTGTTTTTTCCTCCAGGAGCCAATGTGGCCTTCCCCAGCAGCTCTTCAAGGGAGCCAGGACCAGGGCAGGGCAGCCCTGGGCAATCCCTGGATCTCAGATTCTGCCCTCAGGAGCTTTGATACTTTGAGTGTCATTCCCCACCCAATCCCTCTAGTTTGATGGTTCCTGGTAGGGGGACACAAAGGGTGGATCAGACCAAAAGACTCCATGAAACACGTCCTGGATGCCCTTGTGGTGGGCAGATCTGGTCCCAACCTGATGCAGCCCAGTGCTGTTTTCTTAAACATGATCCAGGACCTATGGGAGCAAAGACCATGTTTCATGGAGAAGGCTTAGTCTGAGGTCATGTTGAAGGAATATCACATTGTCCTGGGGGAATTTTGACTCATTTTCCACCATGGTGTTTTAACTAGAACTTTTCCTAACGGATACAGACACACCTGGAGGGGAGAGATGCCGTGGTGAAGCACCTACAAGCAAAGTTCCAACGGGCCAAGAAGGACCATCCTGAAGTGGGCAGCTGGCCACAGGGTCACCCAGAGAGCCACCATGGACCAGAGCCAGGACAGACCCCCACAACAGCCTCCAAGGGCGGGTGCCCCCCCCAGCCCAAGAGGGCTTCTCCCTCTCCCAGGACAGGTCAGAGTGTGGGACAGCACTCACCTCCTCAGCCCCCCTGGAAGGCCCCAGCACAGAGGATAAGGTGGAAGAAGGCTCAAGCCACCAGCTTCCCCCCAGTGCCTGCAAAGCCAGGAGTTGTGCTGAACAAGGACATGGGAGCTGGCTCTGATCCTCCCCACGCAAAACCAGCCCAGCACACGCAGCCACCTGCCAAAGACAAGGGTGCCCCAGCGGTTCCTGCCAGAGGC
The DNA here is from genome assembly GCF_000695815.1 of Acanthisitta chloris. Taxonomy (NCBI): domain Eukaryota; kingdom Metazoa; phylum Chordata; class Aves; order Passeriformes; family Acanthisittidae; genus Acanthisitta; species Acanthisitta chloris. Next base: position 3,032 of record NW_008649750.1, read on the forward strand.
ACAGCTGTCCCAGCCCTCCTGGGCACTGTGGGAAGCCCCCAGAGGACAGGACACCCAGCTCTGCCCCAGAGGAAGACTTTGCCACATGTCAGGGTGCTGGGGGTGAGGCCAGCCAAGCCCCAGCGCCCTCCTGGTGTGGATCTGGCAAAGCCTGGAGCAACTGCACATCCTGGGATGCCCATCAAGCCTGCCATGGAGCCACCAAGGACTGCCCAGCTGGGTATGGACAGGGCCCTGGAAGTCTCTCAGGGAAGATGATGCTCATTCATAGAATCACAGAAGGTTGGAAGAGACCTTCAAGATCATCAAGTCCACCCATTAACCTGTCACTGCTGTAACCCCTAAACCAGATCCTCCAGTGCCATATCCAGACACCTCTTAAACACCTCCAGGGATGGTGATTTAGGAAGGAAAATCTCCCCGGTTAGAGCTTGGAGCTCCTGGGAGATGGAAATACCAGAGAGGCTGATGGAGAGGTGGGGGCTGGTAATGCCAAAGGGGCTTTGTAGGCAATAGCATGTGGAAAGGAATGAGAGAGAAGGAGCAGGTGAACAAATGAAGTGCCCTGGCCCTGGCTGGGACAGGTATCATCAGGCTCTGGGGTGTTTGTAGGGAGTAAGGCTGACACAAGGGATGCTGACAAACTGGAGTGAGCCCAGTGCAGGGCACTAAGATGGTTGGGGGCTGGAGCAGGAGGGGAAAGAGAGGCTGAGGCCGGGTTTGCTCAGCTAAGAGAGGTTGGGGAGATCTCACCTACCAGGAGGAGAAGATGAGGCCAGGCTCTTCCCAGAGGAGATGGGCAGGGACACCTCCCACCAGACCAGGTTGCTCAAGGCTTAATCCAGCCTGGATTTGAACACATTTGCCAGGCTCTTCCCAGAGGAGATGGGCAGGGACACCTCCCACCAGACCAGGTTGCTCAAGGCTTCATCCAGCCTGGCTTTGAACACATTTTGGGGGCAGTCTTTCAATTTTTAGGACCCGGTACCTGTTTGTGCATTCCCTGTTACAATAACCCAGCAGAGGTGTGATGTACTCAGATCTCATGCCAGTTGTTGCTTGCTCTAGTTGACCAGGCTGGTGCTGAGGCTGGGGATAAAAATAACAAGGTCTTGGCAGGGATGTGGCCATGCCATCAATCCTGTGGGATGCAGCAACAGGATGATGCTCATGGAGATATCCAGGACTTGCCCCGACTCTGGTACAGATCTGCAGTTTAGGGGTTTTGCCACATTCAAAAATACCCAAGGGAAAAGAAAGGGAAGCTTCTTCCCTTCCCCTTCCACAACTTCTCCATGGAGAAAGTAACATTAGGACATAAGAATGGGAAAATCTCTATTCAGGGTCTCCAGTGAGTTTCCCAGTGAGCTGTGCCCCAGGGTGCTGGAAGAAAATCCCTAGAAGGGCCATGGAGTAAAACCCCCTTGCTCCATCCAGATCTCCCCAAACCCCTCTGCACAGCCCAGGGTGGCTCTGACCTCAGGGTGGGTGATGGAGCTGAGGAGAAAGGGTGAAGCATTTGCTCACTGCTCCCTCCTGTTGTGCCATTTCCCACAGGTCACCTGAAACCAGGCCGTGCTGCGTCGGCGCCCACACGGGTCCTGCTGCAGGGTGCTGCGGGTGGAATGGGGTAAGGACAGGCACACTGTTATTCCAGGTGGCTTCCAAGCTGTGCCAACCCAGTGGGAAGGGCACAAGGGGGAACAGCAAGAGGCTCCTTGGGTTTTCCTGCTTTCTGCTGGAGCCCGGAGTGGGACAGGATGATGTGCAGTCAGTGCCCGTGGTGTGCAGTGCTGCTCTCCCTCAGGCTGTGTTACCATGCTGGTCTGGCCGCTGCCATCACGGAATCAGAGAGTCATCAAGGCTGGAAGAGACCTCTTAGGTCATCAAGTCCAACCATTAACTGTCGCTGCTGTAACCTAACCCCTAAACCCTGTCCTCCAGTGCCAGGGTTTAGGGTTTAGGGCTTCCAGCAGAGACAGGTTAATGGTTGGACTTGATGGTTTTAGAGGTCTCTTCCACCTCGATAACTCTATGAATCTATAACTCCAGCACCAGATGCTTCAAACACCTCCAGGGATGGTGACTCCACCACTTCCCTGGGCAATATCCCAGTGTCTGAACACCCTCACAGGGAAAAGATTTCTCCTAACATC
>NW_008649750.1:5234-13638 GCF_000695815.1 Acanthisitta chloris
GGGAGAGACACCCCCCCCCTCTCTCCAGCCCTGTCAGGGAGCTGCAGATGTAGCCACCACACCCCACTCTCCATCTCCTGCACACAGCTGCTGTGCCACACTGTCCAGCTGTGTGAGGAGCTGCTGTGCCTCTCTGCCCACATGCCTGTTGCCCACCCTCCTGCTGGCAGCCTCAATCCCTCAGCTCCCTGTGCTGCAGCAGCAGTTCCTAACCAGAGTCTGCCTCGCCGCAGGGATGGAGATGAGATATACGACGACGTTGAGTCTGCTGAGCCGCCCAGGAGAAGCCCAGGACTTCTGCTGCCTCCTGTGTCCCGGCCACCAGTGTCTCCCCACCCCAAAAGAGGTGGGTACAGGAGGGGCTGGGATGCTGTTTGGGCTGAGAGCTGCAGCTGTGAGAACCTTGAGGCCCTGATGAGCCACAGGCAGCCGCAGAGCCTGTGCTGAGCTCTCCATGCATGGGAGGGCAATGGGTTCTCTGCTGCCTGGCAAGGGGCACAGGGAACCCTGATCTCAGGGGGCAAACTCAGGGTTTGGTCTCAGGAGGAGAAAGTTCCTGCTGTTCTCTGTGTCCTGTCTCAGCAGGTGTGTGCACCTTGCAGCAGCCTCAGGGCAGCACCTCTTTTACAGGTGGAGCTGTTGGCCAAACCTCTGACAGGAGTGCCCTGCTGGCAGCTGCACAGAGGTAAGGGGGGGTTGTTCCTTCTAAGGGTCCCAGAATGGCCAGGGCTCCTTGCTGCTTTGACAAAGCTGGTGCTTCAGTGGGCTCTGCTGGGCTTGTTATGGCAAAGCCATGGTGAAGAGCACAAGCTGATGCTGTGCACCTACCCCAAGAGCCCCAGAGAGGTGCAGGGAAATGCAACGGAGCAGCAGCAGCTGAAGGGAGAAGGGGATGGGAGGCAGCAGTCACCTTAACCTTCCCATGACTGCAGACAAGCCCAGATGTCCCAGAAGATGAAGACCATGACACTCAAGGAATGCAAGAAGGAAGAGAAGGCAGACAAGGAGTTTCAGAAGAAATTCAAGGTGAGCAGCAGCGAGGGACTGCTTATCCCTGTAAGCTCCTGCCCCCCATCTGGGAAGGACACAATGCAGTGGCAGAGAGGAGCTGTGCCCCCAGGGACCAGCAGACCCCCAGGTCACACCTGCCCTGTGCCTCCAGATCACACCAGTCCCACGGACCACTTAGCTGGAGAGGAAACTGCTTTCTCCAAGCAGGGAGAGCAGTCAGAGCTGCCCTGCCCGGCTCAGCTCCGTGGGGCACTGCTGCTTGTGTTTCAGTTTGAAGGCAGCATCGAGGTCCTCACACAGATGATGGTCGACCCTGCAGTGACGGAGAAGAGGGGCGGGGGCAAGAACCTGCCACTGAGACCAGGAGAAATCCTCGATGTCATTCAGTTCACGAATCAGGAGCAAATCCTCTGCCGGAACAGCCAGAGGAGGTGTAAGTCTCGCGGGGAGGATGAGACTTTGCCTGCAGAGCACAGCACACGAAGTTTTGGGAACAAGTCTGCGTGCACACACAGCCCTGACAGACCACAGGAGACATCCTCCTGCCGTTAGACAGACCTGACAGGCCCCCTGGGCCTCAGGGCTTCCCACTTCCCTCTGCACACACATCCTGCTCTTCCTTCCGCTCAGCACCAGCATTTCTGCTCTCAGTTGGGCTTCTCATCTCCCTCTGCTGAAAGCCTTCACAGTCCCTGGAGCCTCCTGGGCACCAGCCCAGCCCAGCAGGCTGTGCCACAGGCTGAGTCTGCACCGAGCCATGCTCAGGTGCAATGGGCTGCAGCTCCCCCAGGCAGAGAGACAGGGATCAGGCTCTTCCCTGCCAGCTGCCACCCAGCCTGGCAGGCTCGTTCCCCCCACTGTCCCCAGCAGGTTCCTCCCAAGGATCCCTCTTGGCTTCCCAAGGCCAGGCTCCTCCTTGGCTCAGCTCTCCCTGGAGATGTGAGGTGTAGCAAGCCTGGGCAGGGGCAGTGCTGGGTGAGCCCCTGCTGATGCCCTGGCTCCCAGCACAACCTGACATGTTTCCCCTCACTCTGTTGCAGACGGGTACGTGCCCCGAGCCGTGATGCTGCACCTGTGAGTATCCCTCCCCAGTGCCTTCCTCCTCAACCCACGAGCTGCAGCAGCTGCTCTCTGAGTGCCAGGCACTGACCCAGTCCTTGCAACTCAAAACCATCCAGCCCAGGCAGTGACCACAAGCCTAAAACCAGGTGGTTAACCCTGGGGTGGAATCTGCCATTTCTGGTGCCAGTGCTGTGAGCACTCCCCAAGCTGAGGTCCCTCAGGTGGGAGCTGCCCAGACAGTGCTCAGAGGCTGCTGGTGGCACAGCATGAGGTGCTGTCCCTGTGCCTGGCTGGCTCTGCAGTCCCTGTGCCTGGCTGGCTCTGCAGTCCCCGTGCCAGGGCCAAGCTAACCCTGTGCTGGAGGGTCCTGGCTCTGTGGAGAGGGCAGACAGGGCTGTGGGTGGGCACCAGAGCTCACAGCCACCAGGAGAGATGGGACAGCTGGACAGCTGTGGCAGCAGGAGCTGGTCCTTGCCTTGGGATCAGGAGGTGCTGGGGCCATGGGAGACAGGCTGACCCACAGCACCACATCTCCTTCCTTGCAGGGACACTGACATCTATGATGACGTTGAGCTTCATGGTAGGTGCAGAGGGAACTGCTGCTGTTCCCCTTCACCATAGCCTCCCCTCCTGACCCCTGGCTATTTTGCCACTTTCCCTCTCTCCCCTGCCTCTCTGTGATTCCTCTCCCTGGGATGTCCTTTCTTTGCTCTCAGTTCCCTGAGGGTCTTCCTATTTCTTCCTTCCCAAGGATTTGGCTTTCCCTTCCCCCTTTCCCTTCTCAGCTTGCTCCCCTACACTTGCTGCCAGCCCCAGGGCCCCTTTGATGCCCCTGATCCCCCAGACAACTCAGACTCCCCTTTCCTGAGCAGTTGCTCATTCCCAATATGCAAACTCCATCCCAGCTCACAGCTGACTGGAGTTGGAGCTGAATAGAGACAGCTGTTATCTCGGCTGTGCTGACAAGCAAACACTAATTCTGGCAGCCTGAGTGATCCAAGCTAACACCGAGGGCACAAGAGTGGTCCAGAGACACCCTGAGGGCTGGAATGTGGACAGCACCAGACACCACACTCCTCTGGGAAGGAATTCTGCTTCCTCTGAGAGCCTGCAGACTCACCCCGGCCCTGCCAGAGCAGCTGCTCCACACCTGGGGCCAGAGGTCCTCAAGTCACACTTTTGCTGTGACTTTGATTTGTCTGTAAAATATGGCAATGGTTTGAGAGGGTTTTGTGGCCTTATTTTTGACTGGGGGGTAAAGTCACGGCCAGAAAGGTTTTAATGTTTTCCCATTTCCAGAGCATCCTCAGCATGGGACCCACCAACCCTGTCCCTCTGACACTCCTGGCCTGAGCCAGAGGCAAACTGGATACAGAAATACCCTAAAATATGGTGGATTATTGGCCAGGTGCCCCAGCAGCAGCTCAGGGCACCTTCCCTGCAGAGCTGTGGGCAGGGTGGATCTGCTGGGATAGATATTTAGCATCCACTAGTGCCTTGGGCTGATGGCTGAGCAGATGCCATGGGAAATTCTCCAATTAACTGGGAAGCAGTTTCCCTTTGCAACCTTTGCTCTCAGGAAGCCTTTGCAGATGGAGGTAGGATGGGGATGTGGAGTCATTTGTATGTGGGAGCACAAATGTGGTGCAGGACTGAGATCTGGTGCAGAGCCCAGATCTGGTGCGGGACCAAGATCTAGGGCAGGACCAAGATTAGGTGCTGGAGCCAGACCTGGTGCAGGACCCAAACCTGGTGGCAGGACCCAAACCTGGTGGCAGGACCCAGGTCTGATGGCAGGACCAAGATCCAGTGGCAGGACCAAGATTAAGTGCTGGAGCCAGACCTGGTGCAGGACCCAAACCTGGTGGCAGGACCCAAACCTGGTGGCAGGACCCAGGTCTGATGGCAGCACCAAGATCCAGTGGCAGGACCAAGATCTGGCACAGGAGCCAGACCTGGTGGCAGGACCCAGATCCTTTTGGCTCAGGAATCAGGAGGGGAAGGCACTGGCAGGACTCACCCTGCCCTGAGCCTGCACAGGGCCCTGGCCGCGGGGGCTGGAGAGTTAAGCGGAGGGTTCGGCACTGCGGGCAGGATGCCAAGCCCAGATTAACCAGTGGAAGACGTCACTTTCCATTATGGGAAAGGCTCCCAAACATCCCCGAAGCCTTGGGTGCTGGATTAGCAGCAGCACAGGGTCCCTCGGAGCGGCTGTGCCATGAGCAGCGCCGGGAGCTGCTCCGAGGGGCGTCGCGTGGGGGGCTGAGGAACCATGTGGGAGTGTGTCAGGAGAGCTGTGCTGCACTCCCTGGCCGCTGCCCTCCTGCGCCTCTGGAAGTGGGCTCAGGCTTTCTGGTACAAAAATGGGCTCTTGACCCTCTCCATGCTGTCGGTGGCCACTGGGTGCCTGCTGGGGTTCCTGCTGCGGGCGCTGGAGCTGTCGGACCTGGTAAGCCTGGCAGGGATGGGGATGGGACAGAGGGTGATGGAGCAGGGCAGGGAGGCAGCCAGCAATGGTCCTGGGTGGGCACAGCCCCTAAAGCAAAGGCTCCTGCCCAAAAGATAAAACTCCCCCAGGGAGGTTCCTGCCCAGGGCTTTGTCTTTGTTTATTTTCTGAGATCAAAAAGCTGCCAACAAATGCCAAAGTGCAGGACAAATCCTGCATCCCTGCAGTGGGAGTGGTGGCTCCAGGAGCCTCCAGGTGGGATGGGGGTGGGAAAGGGGGGAATGGCTGCTTGGCTGATGGATGTGTGGGTAACAGGCTCCCCCCAACACCACCAGCAGTGTTGGGGCCCAAGGGATGGGTCTGAGGGATGAGATCCTCCCCTCACTCTCCCCAGCTGTGCAGATGCTCAATCAAAGCACATTTCTGCTCTCTGGAACCTGTTCTAACACTGGCACAGGTTGCTCAGGGAGGCTGTGGCTGCCCCAGCCCTGGCAATGTTCATTCCAGGTTGGATGAGCCTTGAGCAACCTGCTCTGGTGGGAGGTGTCCCTGCCCAGGGCAGGGGTTGGGGCTGGAGGATCTCTAAGCTCTATTCCAACCCCTTAACATCCTATGATCTCTCTGGAGAAGATCCAGCAAATACACAGAGAGCTGGTGAGGAGCCTGAGGTCGCTTTCCTCTGGGGACCCTTGGAGACAAACATGTTGGAGTCAATGCACCTTGGGGTGTGTTCACTTGCTGCTTTCCAGGAGCAAACCAGTCCCGAGCTGAGCCCCACGGGGCTGCACTGCCCTCGGGCAGCTTGGCCGAGGCTCAGCCCTGATCCCGGTGAGCCAGGAGGGGGAATGCTGCTCCGGGGAGAGCTCGGCTGAGGCTGGAACATCCCTGTGTTCCCCACTAGGATTTAGCAAAGTCTTGTCATTTCAATTAGGCTCTTCAGCATCAGTGCAGAGGGATGATCTCATTACTTAATTGAAGCTGGGTGTAATCTCCTGCATCCCAGTGCACACACCCGTGAGAGCCACAGCCACCCAGAGCAGCTCTGGCCCTCATCCTGCCCTGCTCGGAGCTCAGCCAGCCCTGCCCTGCTGCAGGGCCCTGAGAGACCTTTGTCCCCAGCCCACATGGAGGAGGGGCTGGAGAAGTGGCTGTTCCCCACTTTCTTCCTCAAAGCTGAGACAGAGAGATGCTGCTCAAACCTCTGTCACCCCTTGCACCTGGCTGGGCCCAGCATGGCTCTGCTCCCTGTGAGCTCCCCAGGGGCATCAGCCCCGGCCAGGGCACACAGTGGGACAGGGCAGGGACAGGGACAGGCCTTGGCACCCTCAAAGCCTCACCACAGGCTGGTGGTCACTTTGAGTAACCAAAATTACCTGTTTGGAGGTAGGGATGGAGGGAGGGACGGAGGTAGGGATGGAGGGAGGGATGGATGGATGGATAGGTGGTGGGTGGAGGTAGGGATGGAAGGAGGGATGCTGGCCAGGTGACTGCTGGTCCCACAGACCCCTCATTTCTCCCCTTGGTCTTGGCTGTGTGATCCAGACTTTGGGGGGTCTCTCTCTGGGCAGCCCTTCCCTGTAGCCATGTGAAGGGCACAAGGGCAGAGAGATGCCCCAGGGTGGAAACCTCCCTCATTGCACTGAGACTGTCCCGTGGATGGGGTTGGACACCTGGGCTCTCCCTGAGCTTGGCATTGCCACCTGCAGCCTTGAGGTATTCCCACCTTTTCCTGCTCCCAACAGCTTTGGGGCTCTTTTGTAGATGCAGCTGAGCCTCTTCCCCCAGATAAGGAGTGCAGCAGCGTTTGGAAGAGCCAGAGGTGGGGCCACAGGGACCATTCCCTACAGAGCAATAGAACCAAGGATGTTTTCTGGGAGGGGATCAGCCCCACATGTCCCTCTGGTTCATGGCCAGGTGTCCCACGTGGCCAGTATTCCCCAGCTCCCAGTGAGGGACAGCAGAGAAACAGCATCTCAGAGTGCCTCAAGGAACTGCTGCCAGCTCAGAGCTGGGTCTGGTTGGAAAAAAGGCAAATTTATCAAGTCTGAGCCCTTAACCCACACTTACTGTCCACTCCTCAGCGCTCACCTGACACAGCTCTGCTCTATGTGCAGGAGAAGCAGTACTTTTCCTTTCCTGGAGAGCTCCTCATGAGGATGCTGAAGATGCTGATCCTGCCCTTGATCACCTCCAGGTAAGACATTACCTTCCACTCCAAAGCCCCAAATTTCCATCACATTGAGGAGATCACCCCAGGACTGCCTGGGGTGGGAATAACCCCAGCTCCAAGCAGCAGCATCCCCTGGCTTGGTGTCCATCAAACCTTGTGATTCCCCAGCAACAGACTGTGGCAAATCCTCACCTGCACTGGTCAGACACCTGCATGGGCTGGGGCATTTCCCTTCCTTTGGGCAGGGGGTGATGCCAGGACCCTCCGTGGTGTCTGTCCAACCTCAAAGCAGATTCCCTTATTTAGAGGGATCTGAGAAAGTTCAGGTAGAAACCACAGTGCTGTGTCCATGGCTGCAGATCCCTTTTCTAGGCCCACAGAGACCTAGAAACAAGGAGCAGAGCTGGCACTCATACCTGGGGCTAAGCAAGGTCTTGGAAACTTTCCTGGATCAACATAGAAACAATCATTGGCATGTGCTCAGGAGACACATCAAAGGATCAGCTCCTCCTTCCCTCGAGGATGTGTCATTTTGCTGTTGTTTCTCAGAGTTTGCTTGTTGTCTCTTTTGCCTCTAGTTTATTTTTGGGACCATGTGGTCTCTGTCCTGGCCACATTTGGCCTGTTCAGTGTCAGCCCTTGTAGAGCTACTTTCTTTTCCTTCTGGTCTCTCACATCCCTCCCCTGAGGTACTTGAGGGTTTCCCTTCACTCTCAGCCCTCCCACAGCTGCTCTCCATCCTCTCACTTCCCTGTCTGTCTCTGCATCCAGAGCTGCCCCATCCCAGGGGCAGGATGTGGCTCTTGCCCTTGTTAAACCTCAGCCCTCACATCTGTCAGGGCCTCTGTGTCCTCGAGGGACTTCAGTGTCCTCACCAAACCCACTCAGGACCCCCAGCCCTACACCCCAGTTGCCCCCAGCCCCAGAACCACTGGCCCTGCTGGGGCAGCCTGTAATGCCTCTCTATTTTTAGCCCAGTTTTGCATAGAAGTAGCTTATGGGTTACTTCTTAGGAAAGCTTACGTGTGCCTGAAACCTGAAGCAGCAGCTCTCTCCTGGGGCTGTGGGGGTCTCTCCCCACCAGGACTTCAGGAACTTTGCTGGTCCCTTGCTTTGCTGTTCAGGCACACCCAGCAGTGGCACAGGGTGGTGGAGACTGAAGAGAACAGTCTCTCACCCAAAATGAGCAGCATGGGTTATCCACCATCTAAATACACTAAGAATTCAAAGTTCTTATCCCTCAGAGAAAACAGAAAACGTGGCCAGACCTTGGGAAGGGACTCAGAGGTGTCTCCTGCCCTTCACAGCTCAGCGAGTGTTGCCACAAGCCCATCCTGGCTGTGAGCCCTTGTGGGTACTGGATATGAATGTGCAAGAGCTCAGGGATTGGTTTGAAAAATATCTATGGAAATTGCTCCTGCCTTGGCTATTTCACCCAGGAGCTGCATCCTGTGCAGTGCTGGGAGCAGATGCTGACCACGTTTTCTGTGCAGCCTCATGTCTGGACTGGCCACCATGGACTCCAAGGCCTGTGGGAAGATGGGGGTGATCACCATCACCTACTACCTTTGGACAACCTTCATGGCAGTGACTGTGGGGATCATCCTCGTGGTCAGCATCCACCCTGGTGCAGCTGCCCAGAAGGACAACTACACCGTGGGGAAGGCAGTGCTCAGCTCTGCCGACGCGTTACTGGATTTGATCAGGTACAGGA
>NW_008649750.1:13658-21993 GCF_000695815.1 Acanthisitta chloris
CTCCCCAGAAGTCTCCGAGTTCCCAGGAGACACAGATCTCAAGGGAAACAGGAGAACCACTGGCAGGTGCTGGTACCTTTTGTGGGGTTTGTGTCCCTCTGGGCACTCTGTCACTGCCTCTGCTCTCCCAAAGCCACCAGCAAAGGGGTGCAGCAGCAGAGAACAGCTCCAAACACCCTGCAAGGCTCAGGGAGCCTCTGCAGCCCCAGGCAGGACATGCTGAGCCAGGAGCTGGCCCAGGGCTGGGTTAAACGGGGATGGTTCCCTGGGCAGGGGGTTCAGCACTGGACCCAGGGCTGGGGGAGATTCTCCATTCCTGGAGGTGTTGGATTGACTGGACCAGGCTCTGAGCATCCTGCTCCTGCTGCACAGGGCAGGTGTCCAGCCCAGCCCAGCTCTGCTCTCACCTCTCAGCCTGCAGAGGACACCAAGCTGCTGTTGGCTCTGTCTCCTCTGGGCCTTGTGCTCACCTGAGGTGTTTCCTGGAGTGCTCCCTGTGCTCCCACAACACACTCTAACCTCCATGTCATTGCTCTCTTACAGAAACATGTTTCCTTCTAACCTGGTTGAAGCTTCATTCCAGCAGGTGAGTTCACCTGGGCCTTCTGGGACAGTGCTCAGCTCCTCTTTCCTCACCTCAAGGGCATGATCCCTTCTCTCTTTTCCTTTCCCTCTCTACCTTTCCTTCCTCCTTCCCTTTTTCCCCTTCCCTTTTCCCCTTCCCCTTTCTTCCTTCTCCCTTCCCTTTTCTTCCTTCCTCCCTTCCCTTTCCCTTCCTGTCCCTCAGTCCCTGGGAATGGGGTGGCAGCAGGGACAGGGAAGGGACACGCAGGGGAAGGTTGGGGTGGATGAAGGGAAAAGGCTGAGGAGGGGGCAGGGAGGGTGGAGAGAGAGAGAAAACAAACTCATGGCATTTGGAAAGCACTGGGAAAGTCCCCAGGAGGAGGGATGGGGGTGCAGGGACCTTTCTATGGGGACCACAGGTCACCCCCAGCCCTGTGCCAGGGCCCAACCCACCATGTCTGCCCACAGCCTTGGCCAAGGGAACAGCCACACTCCCCTTGCCTCTCACTCCTGATTTCCTCCAGTCTTTTATTGCCTGGAGAACACACTCTGAGCCCCTGGAGCAGCTGAGCCTGGGCTGGCCGTGCCCCACAGTCAGAGCAGGATGGAGCTCATGGCAGCAGCACACTAACCTCAGTGTTCTGCTCCTCATGGCAGCAGCACAAAAAAAATTGCTCTGCTCCGCATGTCAGCAGCACCCTAACCTCAGTGTTCTGCCCCGAGGCAGTACCGAACCGTCCTGGTGCCGGTGGTGAAGTCTCCAGGCTTCCCGAAGGTCCCAGGGAAGCCTCTCAGCTTTATTTACTTTGCCCCCGACGAAACCAACCCTGAAATCCACCGCCCTGTGTTCCTGGAGCTGACGCCGTCACCAGAGATGACCTACAGGACCTTGGCTGGGACCAGCAACGAGATGAACGTCCTGGGGATCGTCATCTTCTCAGCCACCATAGGTACTGCCCGCAGAGAGCGAGGCCAGCGCGGTGCCCCGGCCCAGGGCACAGCCAGAGCCCCAGGAGGCAACTGCTGCGGCCACTGTGCTGCAACCCGAGGCAGAAATTCACTTTCTTTGTATCTTGGTTATCAACAGACCAAGTTTTAGTGTGCTCAGGGGTTGGGATGGAGCTGAGAGATCCTCCTTCAGGGTTTGGGATGGAGCTCAGAGATCCTCCAGCCCCAACCCCTGCCCTGGGCAGGGACACCTCCCACCAGAGCAGGTTGCTCAAGGCTCATCCAACCTGGCTGTGAACACTGCCAGGGTTGGGGCAGCCACAGCCTCCCTGGGCAACCTGTGCCAGTGTCTCACCACCCTCACAGGGAAATCTTCTGTCCAATACCTAACCTAAACTTTCCTCTTTCGATTTCTCCCCATTGGTCCTTGTCCTGGCCCTGCAGTTCCCAACTCCCCCAGTCCCTGGGAGCTGGGCCCATGCCAGGCCCCTGGCAGTGCCAGCACTGCCTGTGGTGGAGCTCACCAAAGCTGGAGGCCCTGGGGAGGTTGTTTCCTCCCCAAATTTCCTTTCTGAGCCTTCCCAGCTCACATGCAGGTCCTGAAGCTTTTCGGGGAGTCCTTCCCTCACAGCCTGCAGGGAGGTGTCATTGGCAGGGGCTGCGTGGGGCACAGCTCCTCACATCCCTCCATCCCCTCTGCCCTGAGTGCTCAGCCCCATGGGCAGGATGTGCCAAGGGGTCAGACTTGGTGTTGGCACAAATACCTGGGGAATTTATGGCAGGACTTCCTGAAGGAGGGAGGGAAGTGTCCTGTGTTGAACATCTGCAATCCCATGGGGAAAAGGTGCTTGGCAGCAGTTTTGGGAGATTGTGGAGAGACAGAGAGAGGGAGGTTTAAAGGGGAGAAAGTCCCTGGAGGGAGAAACTTGGGGCTGGCTGAGCACGGGGTGAGAGGAGAGGCTGAGCGAGAGAGAGGGAGGGAGGGAGGATCAGGAGGGAAAAGAGTAGGAGGCAGTGAGATGAGCATGGAGGCAGGATTATGTGGAGATTAGGAGGTGAGGGCAAGGAGCTTGAACTTTGTGTATAAGGAACCTAAAAGCCAATTAGAGGATTTGAGGGTGGAGGTAGTGTGGCCAGCACAGCTCTGGAGACACTGAGCTGCCGTCAGAGCCAGAGAACCAGTGTAAGGGCCACAGGGAGTGCCCACAGGAGGCACCCACAGGACACTGGGCAGAGCCAGAGCCACTGACACATCCTCCCAGCCCAAAGATGCTCCTGGCAAACTCCTGTCCCAGCAACCACCACCCTGGGCGCCCAGGGAAGGAGCTGAGCTCCCTCTCACAGGGCACGTGTCCTCCTCCAGCCCAGCCAAACCTGTGAGGAGAAGCTGCTTTTCTCCTCTGAGATTACACCCCACCACCTCCCAGCGTGGGAGGAGGGATCAGCCCGAGGTAGGAGGCAATGGGAGATCACCTGAGCCAGCCCCAGCCACCAGCTGCACTCCCTGTGTACTGCCCAGGATGGATTAGAGCTCCACAAGCCCCAGACTGGCAGAGCAACACCTCACTGGGGCTGGGGAGCTGCAGAAAGGGCACTCACACACCACAGGAGGCTTTCCCTGCGAGGAGAGGCCTGGCAGGGACAGGAGAGGGACAGGGGAGGCACCATGGGGAGCAGCTCCTCCCTGCAGCAAGGTGGGAGCACAGGTGGAAGCTGGTGGAGTTGTCAGCAAACTCTGTTTGTGTCCAATACCAACACGAGGCAGTTTGTGGGGCTGAGACCAAGGTGTCTATGGTACCTGCAGTGACTTTGCTGTGGATGGTGATCCCACACAGCTCTGATGGTCCCTTCAGCATCACTGAGTGTCTCAGTCCTCTGTTGCTTCTGGAATCCAGGAAAGGGCTTGAAATCTGTTAGTTCCTTGCAGGAAGCTGTCCACTTGCTAGGACCTTCTCTCCCCAGTCAGCTCTCTGCAGGACCTGAGGAGCAATGACTTTCTTCCACAGCAGCTCTTGTGGCCACCAAATACCAGATGAATATCCACAGAGCTGAGCTTTAAATGTACCAAACCTTGTCTCACTTCTGAAAGTCCTGGCAGACGTGACCCCACCTCATCTTCTGAGCAAGGCCAACCACCTGCCAAGGGTCTCTTGGAGTCCTCAGCCCCGAAGACTGAAGAGGGATGAGCAGGACAAGCTCCTGACTATATTCTGGTTGTCCAAGCTAAAGCAAACACCTGCACACTGCTTCAAAATTCATTTGAGCCAACACAGGAAGGACAACACGGGGCTGGAAATGAGATGGGCAGATGCTCCAAGGCTCCTTTTTCCTCTGCTTGATGGGATTTTGGGCAACCTGTATTGAGGCTGTTTGCCCAGTGACCACCAAGCTGTAGCCACCCGAGCCTCGAGATGCTCAGCCTGGCTAGTGCTGCTCCTGAGTGACACAACCCTCTGTGCTTGGTTGTAGGACTTCTCCTGGGCAAAATGGGCGAGCGAGGAGCTCCTCTGGTCAACGTGTGCCAGTGCCTGAACGAGGCAGTGATGAAGATTGTCTCCATAGCTGTTTGGTAAATCTGCTTGTGGTTGGTTCGGTTCTGTCCTTTCCTGGTGGCACATCTCTTGTGAGCACTGGGTGTGTTTCTGCATGACTGCACCAAACACTGCAATGTGCAATGCTTCAGTGACTGCTGCAGCCTCATGAACCATGTTTGATGCTGTTCTTTGCAGGTACTTTCCCTTTGGCATCGTATTTCTCATTGCTGGAAAGATCCTGGAGATGGAAGACCCAGCAGTTATAGGCCAGAAGCTGGGACTGTATGTCATTACAGTAGTGTCAGGGCTTGCCTTCCATGCAATCATTCTCTTACCTCTGCTCTTCATGCTCATCACCAAGAAAAACCCCTTTTCTTTCATCCAGGGGATACTGCAAGCCTTGCTGATTGCCTTAGCTACATCTTCCAGGTAGGAAAATGTGGCTGAACTATGCTGACACTGCTGAGCAGGGACCTGGGGGTCCAGGGAGATGTGTCTGTGTGCAGCCAGGTGAGCTGAGGGAGGAAACTGTGCTCCACCACTAGCAGAAATGAGGACACTCCTGGGGGCAGGGGGAAGCAGATGCTTGGCCTTGCCCTGGTCTGCAGAGTCTGCAGCCCTGAGCAGCTCATGGTGCTCTTCCACTCACCTTCTCCTGAGGTGTCCCCACACCAAACCAGCAATGTGTGTGTCTGTGCTGCTTTTCATTGCTGCAGTTTTCTTTCCATGAATTCCCATCAGAACTGTTGTAGGAGCTTTACAGAACCACATGGGTGTTTCACCCTGGGGTTTAACCAAAACCATCAAAAACTCTCCTGAACACTTTGCTGACAGGCTAAAATCAACTCCTGTGCATCCCAAGCTCCTGCCCAGAAAAGTGGTGTCTCCTTTGAAAAGGTTTTACCATTTTAGATTATATTTCTCTATTGCATTTTCAGCGAAGAACACAGTAACAATGAAGACACTTTGCACTAAACACGATTGACCTTTCTGGAAGACACACAAATTCAAACGTTTTCCTAGAAAATATTTGACTAGGCAAAGGGTTTTTCTGGCCTTTCTCTTGCTTCTTCACGTAGTCCCAACAAAACCACCTAGGGCTGTGCCTCCCTTCCCCAACACCCATGGCTGCAAGGGTTTCTGCAGCTCCAAAGGACCTGTCTTCCTCCTGAACCTGAGGCTCCAGTTCTGTTCTTACTGGGCTTCTTCCTCCCTCTGCTCTGCTAAGGAGCTGGAGAGGTGTCACACAGGGGATGGAGGGAGCACCTTGCTCCTTGTCTCAGCCTGTGTGCTGCATCCAGCTCCTGTCCCAAAAGCAGTCCCGAGTCTGTCACCATCCCATCCACTCCTTTCTTCCACTCCTTCCTCCATGTCCTCATCCTCGGCTCTGTGTCCTCATCCTGCTGCTTGTCCTCATCCTGGCTTCATGTCCTCATCCAGGCTCACATGTCTGTGCTAGACAGAAACAAGAGAGAGAGGTCAGGGGCAGCAGGAGCCGAGGCATTTGCCTCTCGTGCCTGTGGGATTGAGGAGACAGACAGTGAGGCAGTTGCCTCTTGTGCCTGTGGGATTGAGGAGACAGACAGGGACCAGAGGGTTCTGGCATGGCCAGTGCTGCACACACTGTCCCATGCTCCAGGAGGTGCTGCAGGCCCAACATGGGCAGCAGGGCAGACAACAGAGCTGTAGCCATGGCACAGAGCAGGTCACAGTGGCATCTTCAGCACTGTAGCGACACTGAGACATTTTCTCTTGCAGCTTCCAGCTAACTTGGCTAATCACAGAATCACTGAGGTTGGAGGAGACCTCTAAGGTCATCAAGTCCAACCATTAATCTGTCACTGCTGCAACCCCTAAACCAGATCCTCCAGTGCCAAGTCCAGATGCCTTTTAAACACTTCCAGGGATGGTGACTCCACCACCTCCCTGGGCAATATTCCAGTGCTTACATGAGGAAAACATTTCTCCTAACATCCAATCTGACTCTGCCCTGTCTCTGCTCAAGGCCATTCCCCCTCTCCTCGCCCTGCAGCCCTGGCAGGAGAGACATCCCCCACCTCTCTCCAACCCTGTCAGGAGTTGCAGAGAGCCAGGAGGTCACCCCTGAGCCTCTTCTCCAGGCTAACCAAGCCCAACTCCCTCAGCCCTTGCCCATGTGCTCTAGCCCTTTGCTGCCCTCGTTGCCCTTGGCTGGACTCACTCCAGTGCCTCACTCCTCCCCCACCCTGGGGCTGCATGGGCTGTTGTGTCCCAAGGGCAGGACCAGCACTGACCCTCCTGCAGCTGTTGTGGTTCTGTCCCACCACACTCACTCCCACTCAAAACCCTCAATGACAGAGAGAATTACTGATCATTTCTTGTCCTGCAGCTCAGCCACGCTGCCCATCACCCTCAAGTGTCTCCTGGAGAACAATGGCATCGACAGGCGCGTGGCACGCTTCGTCCTCCCCGTGGGTGCCACCATCAACATGGATGGCACTGCCCTCTACGAAGCTGTTGCTGCCATCTTCATTGCCCAAGTCAATGAGTATGACCTGGATTTGGGACAAATTATAACCATAAGGTAAGAGTTTCTTTGAGAATTATTTCTCCCTAGTCCAATTTAGAGATATTAGGACAATCTCTCTCTCTCTTGTCCTGCTTGCAGAGATCTTGGTAAAGCAACTTTGCTGGGAAGCTGAGGAGCAGGGAAAGGTCCCTGTGCCAGGGAGAGCTGGGCTGCAGGTCAAGGGCTGGGTCAGCACTGCAGGGCCAGGGGGGTCCTTGAGCACAGTAGAGTTTGTCAGGTGTCATCTCACAGAATCAGAGGGTGGAAAAGACCTCTGAGATCACCAAGTCCAACCCATGACCTAAGACCACCATGGCATCTAAATGGTACTAAATGCCATGTCCAGGGATGGTGACTCCACCACCTCCCTGGGCAGCACATTCCAGGGTCTAACCACCCTTCTTACTCCCCTTCAGGAATGAGATATCCCCAGTGTATAAGCAGGAACTAAATCACCTAACTAGATGATAAACAAGTGCAGCTGCAAATATTTACAGTTTTAAGGGCTCCTTACCCTGAAGGCAGAGAGGAGTTGTGCCAGCAGAGCTGAGGGAACCCACGGCTGAGTGCAGGGGTTGGGACAGCACCTGGCAGCAGGAAGGTGGAGGAAGGCAGATCCAGTCCTTCCACTCAAGAATAACTTATTTGCCATGCAAACACACTGGTTTACTCTGCTCTTGTATGGCCCCACCTGGAGCACTGCACACAGCTCTGGGTCCCAACATCTGAAGGACATGGAACTGTTGGGGCAAGGCCAGAGGAGGCCACGGAGCTGATCAGAGACTGGAGCCCCTCCCCTGCAAGGACAGGCTGAGAGAGCTGGGGCTGTTCAGCCTGGAGGAGAGAAGGTTGTGTGGAGACCTCAGAGCACCTGCAGCAGCGGAAGGGGCTCCAGGGAAGCTGCAGAGGGATCTGTGCTAGGAGCTGCAGGGACAGGACAAGGAGCAATAGGGATAAACTGAAAGGGGAAATTGAAATTAGATGTTAGGCAGAAGTTTTCCCTGTGAGGGTGGTGAGACACTGGCACAGGTTGCCCAGGGAGGCTGTGGCTGCCCCAACCCTGGCAGTGTTCACAGCCAGGTTGGATGAGCCTTGAGCAACCTGCTCTGGTGGGAGGTGTCCCTGCCCAGGGCAGGGGTTGGGATTTGATGATCTCTCAGGTCCATTCCAACCCCTTAACATTCTAAAACTTGGGCTATTGATAACCAAGATACAAAGAAAGTGAATTTCCAGCCTCCTCCCCCTGCAGCATCACAGCCTCAGCCGCCAGCATCGGCGCTGCTGGCATCCCCCAGTCTGGGCTGGTCACCATGGTCATCGTGCTCACCTCCGTGGGGCTCCCGACCGAGGACATCACCCTCATCATCGCCGTCGACTGGGCTCTGTAAGTGCTCTCCACACCACTGCTCAGGGCCACTTGGTGGGGACACATCTCCAGTCTGAGGGGCGGAACCAGCTTGGTCTGGAGACAGAAAGTGGTGCTGGAGTGCACTTGTTACTGGCAGGACACACAGGGTGTGAAGTGTGACACTTTCAAGGACTAAGATACAACCAAACCAAATCATTAAACCCACAGGGGAGATGCTGAGTGCTACAGGACTGACAGGGGGGTGGCTGGTTGGTCCTTCACAGCCCCCCTGGGCAGGGAGGGCACAGTTCTGTGTCCTGCCTGCTTTGCTCTTTCTTTCACATAAAGGAAACAATGACAATTCAACCCTTCAGCATCACCTACCCAGCACTG
>NW_008649750.1:22023-22812 GCF_000695815.1 Acanthisitta chloris
AGGGTCTGGGTAAAGAAGAGAGGTGCTGTGCTGGATCTAGAGGGGCAAACAACAGAGATGCTGTGCTGGATGTACTGGGGTAAAGAAGAGAGGAGCTGTGGCTGAGTCTACAGGGATTTCTCCCTGAGAGACATCTCAAGGAGCTTCACAAGGAGCTCTCTGAGGCAGCTCACCAAGCACAGGCAATGCCAATGCCCCAGTGTGATTGTGGCACAGCAGGAGTGTGTACTGTCACCCACACAGGGTGACACCCACACAGGTGACACACAGCTCAGACACCACAGGGACCATTTGCTCTCTGCACCTGCAAAGCCTAAACAGCCCTTGGCTCGCTTTGCCATTAGCCACCCCAGAGGGGAGACATTTGGGGTGGGGGCTGACAGGTTCCTCAGCCCTGAGCACCCCTGGGCACACTGCACCTCCTGCCTCCTCCCTGTCTGTCCCCAGGGACCGACTGCGGACGATGACCAACGTCCTGGGGGACGCCCTGGCTGCTGGCATCATCGCACACGTGTGTGAGAAGGACTTTGCCCCAAAGCCCCCCCAGGTACGTAGGGCAGGGCTGGGAGGGCAGGACTGCAGCACAGACACACAGGAGTGCTCACCCAGCCATTCAAACTGAGCTGCTTCTCTTTGCAGCAAGAGCCAGTGAGCAACACAGACAAGTTTCCTCCCCCCGAGCCCTCACACCTGCACCCCAAAGACAACGTGATTGAAATGATCGAGGAGACCTTGCTGGATCACACAGGAGTTCACTACAACATCTGCCAGGTGTAATCCCAGCATTCC
>NW_008649750.1:22880-58682 GCF_000695815.1 Acanthisitta chloris
GGATGCTCTGCAAGACAAAGGCCTTACTTGGCAGGACAAGTGGGAAAATCCTCTCAGGACACTGTGGGACTCTTCAAAGGGCACGTTGGGGAGGGAGCCAGGTCCTCCCTGTCCCGAGGACACAGCTGGGAGCTCACTGCCCTGTCTGGAGACTTTGGAGGGTTGGGAACTCCAGTTTTCCAACTCAGCCGTTTGTGAGGGCTGGGGAGGGAGCAGGTGTTAGCAAACTGGATTTGGTGGGAATGCAGCAGGGATGGGACTCAGCTCTGCCCTCTCCAGGCTGTGCTCCAGCAGCTTTTCTTCTCCTTATTCTAGAGATTATTTTTTTAAATCATTCTTTTTACTTTATTACTGAGTTCTCATCTGAAAACTCAGATTAAGTGAATTTTTGTCTAGGGCTCCAAATCCCAGTTGGATGTAACTGGATTTCCCAGCTGTCAGGCCACAGACTGGTGGAGCTGCTCCTGCCTGGGCAAGGCTGGGGGTTGTGGCTGCAGGGATGATAGGCCCAGCTGGAGTCCTGTTTTCTCACAGGGAACTAACTGACCAGTCCCAATTGTAACTGTGTTGATTTTCCCAGCTCAGGATCTGTCCCTAAGCTCAAATTCCAATTACAGCCTTAAAATCCAGGCTTCCCAGGGCAGCCTTCTCCACAAAAGCCTTTTATACCAACCACTCGTGTGGCTGAACTAATTTCTCTCTCAAAATGCCATCTCATCCCTTTTCTCCCTCTTGGTCTTTCCTGCCACCTCATTAGGACTCAGCACAGCTCAGACCCCACTCACATCCCTGAGCTATTCTCCAACTGCACACAAAGGAATCCTTTCCTGAGCAGAATTCTTTCCTGCTGGAGCCACAGGTTGTAAAGTATTTCTGATTTGGAAGAATCATCCATTCCAGTTTTGCCAAATGAAAAACAGAAGTCATTAAATATCATAAATCAGCTTTTACACAAAACCAGTTGTGTTGTACTAACTTCCTAAAGCCTTGAAAGCAGCAGAACCCTGGGTAAGGTAAGCTTGAGGCACTGCTGGTAACTTCTGCCTCTCACCCTTTCCTCCTTGGTGAGGTTCTCCACATCTTCTCTAACATTCCTGCCCAGCTGCTCTTCAACGGGAGCAGTGACATCTGCAACCCAAAAGAGTCACATTCCAAATCAATCTCTGCAGCATCCTGGGCTATCCCTCCCTCCCTCCCTCCTGCTCTTCTCCCTCTCTGATTATCAGCTGATGTTTGAGCATCACTGTGGCTGAGATGCACATCAGGCTGGGCAGAATGTCCTCTGGGCACTGACTGTGCTGGAGGCATTGCTGCCCTGGAGTAACACACTCCTGAGTCCCTACGAGCTACGTGAGCCACTGCACGAGGCACAGACTGAGCCAAACCCAAACCTCAACTTGGCCTTGCTCAGACAAGCAGCTCTGAGGCCACTGGGCCAAGGCTTTGCTGTGTTTAATCTGAGCTTGCAGGAGCAGCCCAGATGTCCCTGCTGGAATCCTGGGATGGGGGAGAGGCCTCGGCCCTGCCCCGGAGCTATCGAGCTCTGCGTGGTCAGTCACTGCCATCTCACTAGCACCACAGTCCTTCTCCAGGCTGAATGGTCTTCCTTCCTCCATTCCTGCAGTGAGAAAGGATTAAAGCATTAAGGCCCATGAAATATGGTAACAGAATGGGGAAAGATGGAGTAAAGGTTGTTTAAACCAAAATGAAAGTGGTTTCTGAAGTCACTGACTGCCAGGGAGTGACAACACCTCCCAGGGAAAGGGAGTGGGAGGCCTTGGGCAGCAGTACAGCAACCTGCTGAGGAGCTAAGGTACAGTACACAGATGTGGCTGTTTGCTGAGAGTTATTTCAAGAGAAACTTGAGAAAAATGTGGACGTTAAATTCTTACCCAGCTGGAGATTCATTTCCTTAAGCCTCCATAGCTCACTCCTCACATCACTGCAGGACTGTGCCCAGTGCCTCAGAAAGCTTCAGGGAAGATTGGGGTTTTAAGGACACACATCTCTGCATGAATTCCCTCTCCACTGTGCAAGATGGGACAGCATATAGGTACCACTGCACATCTGCTATAGGTAGCACAAAGACAGCAGAGACACAGCAGGAACAGCCAAGGAGCAGGTACTGCAGGAACAGCCAAGGAACAGGTACAGCAGGAACAGCCCAGGAACAGGTACAGGAGTAACAGCCAAGGAACTGGTACCTGTATGTACAGTAAATAGGCTACAAATAGTCTACACACAGTTTACTACACACACACAGAGAGGTATTACACGTGTGTGTGCACACAGAGAAATGTGCATGTGCTCTGTGTCTCTCAAAAGGTGCAGAGCAGAAGGAAGCAGGGACAGAGAGGTGAACCAGGACACAGGTCACAAAAAGGTTTCAACCCGAATTTTCCAAGCCTGGGTAGCCCCAGACCAACCCCCTCTGTGCCAGGACTCCCAGGAGTTACTTACCACAGCTGCTCACAGGCTGCAGCACAGCCCTGGGGTCCCCTGAGCTGGAGCAGCAGCACTGCCCACACTGCCCCAGCTCTGCTCCCAAGCCAAACCACTCCTGCTCTGCTCTCTCCCACCTCTCTGAGCCTGCAGGAGCTGCACTGGGGCAGAACCTGTGCCAACACACTCGAGCAGAATTCCAGTCAAGGTGGGTTTAACAGCTCCACTGATCCCTACTCAGAGGGCACAGGAAGGCCCAAACTCGTCTTGATGATGCTGAGTGAAGTTCTCAGGTGATGCTCTTCACCAGGTGCTCCAGCTCTGCAGGAAGAATTGCTGTTTGAAAGCCATTTCAAGCATTCTGGGAAAATTCCTCCTTTAGAGCATTAGATATCACCCTCACAGCTCAAATAAAGGAGATCTGTGCTTTAACTGTGCTGACTTTGGCTTACCTGAATTTTGCTGAATGAGGAACATTGCCAAGGAGATGTTAGCACCAGGTCCAGATTCTCACCTTGCTCAGGTCACTGTTTCTGTGCATAAATACTTCCAAAACTAAGACAAAAGTGTGTCACAAAGGGTGACACTGTGATTTATTCACCCTCACTCAGCTGCACAGGTAACACACAGGTGTAAAAGGGTTCCCAAACATTCCACTTCCCCTCCCTTAATCTTGTTCCCTGGACCAGAGCAGTTTGACACCTTTTTCCTCTCACCTCTCTCCTCCAATGCTCTGGAAATGAAGGGGTGAAATTTGGCAGCACCAGCAGGACCAGGAGGGGGAAAGGCCTAAAACCAGGGAGTGTGTCAGGACTTCTGCAGCACCAGAGGCTCTGTCTGGGGGTTACTGGGGCTGCACTAACATTTTGGTTTGCTTGTGAAACCAGAGCCAAGTCTGAGGGGCCAATTCTGCACACAGCCAACACGTTACTGAGCTTTTCGGGGGTTATCTATGTTTTCTCACATGATTTTCCATAGAAGAAAAACCTCAAAAATACAACAGTGTCAGAATGGGCCTAAGCAAAGAAAATCCCATGGGATGAAGAGCTGGTGGGGGCAACACTGGAGGAGGTGTCTCAGCTCCACACAAAGGAAAACCCAGGAGAGGTCTCGACCCTGGTGAGGCACTCAGGAGTGCCAGGGATGCTGCACACTCACTGTGACACTGGCAGGAACAGAAACTCTCACTTCTGCTCCTCACCAAGTCAGCACAGCGAGGAACCCCAAGTGGTGATCAGTGCTGAGCTGGGAGATTCCCATCACAGAGAAAAAAACTGGAAATTTAGACTCTCCAGGGCTGAGACAGCACTGCCATCTAGTCCATGGCATCAGGCAGGAAACACAGTTCATTTTTCTATTTCCATCCCTTTGCAGAGCAAGTCATGAGGAGAAAAAACAGAGCCAATGTGCCAAAGGCACAAGAATCAGCCCAGCTTGGGGAGAAGGAGCCTGTCTTTGCCTCAGGACACAGCAATGCACCTGCTGAGCCTCAGCACAGATCTCAGCTTAGCAAAACCCCAAAACTCTGTGCTGGTGAAGGGACCAAGCCTGGACACAGTGTCAGAGCCAACAGGGGTACCCAGGGGTGTCTGTCCTGCCCCAGTCCCCTGCTCTGCACACTGACAGGCCCTTCCCACAAAACCACAGCATCACTGAGGCTGGAAATGCTCTCTGAGAGCATCAGCTCCAACCACCAACCAGCACCATGTCCACCACCAAACCACGTCCCCAGGTGCCACAGCCACAGGCTTCTGAAGACCCCCAGGGATGGTGACCCCAGCACTGCCCTGGGCAGCTGTGCCAGGGCTGGACAAGCCTTGTGTGAGGAGATTTTTCCCCATATCCAGCCTAAACCACCTCTGGCACAGCTTGAGGCCATTTCCTCAAGAGCTGCCTCCAGAAGTCACTACAGACATTTCTGAGTCAGGGTTTTGTCCCAGGGCTTTGGGTTTGGTTTAATCAGGATGAAAACCATGAGATGAAGAGAATAAGTGGGGTTTCTTTTCCCCCGAAAAATAAAAAGGAGACCAAGTGCGTTCTTTTAATTCCATCTTTCTAACAAGGCCACAGAGTTACACAACTGTTAGTGGAGGAACCTGGATTGGCCTATTCCTGAACACAGTTCAGACTCTTCTGAAAACATGTCAAATTCCAAACTGCACAATAACAATCCAATTCCTGCAGGAGAAAAAAGACAGAACATGAACAGTTAAGTAAAAGCCTAATTCTGCCGTGAAGTCCATCACCCTCCACCAGGGCTCAGGTGGAAACAGCTCCAGCATGTTCCAAACAAAGCTCAGCAAAGCCAACCACGAACACGTGGCAGAACATAAAACTCCTTTGCACTATTAACAGATCATTTCAGCCAAGTCTTAACACAAGTGGAAAATATCTAGGAGTTGGTTCATTGACATTTGAAAATCCAGAGAGAAAACAAAGCTCATAACTCCATCCACAGGATTCTACAAAGCTGCTGCTCCACCACCAAACCTTGGAACTGTTTCAATATGAAAATTCCAGTGGTCCCAAACTGCCCAAAAATCACTGCAGAGAATTCCCAAGCACTGGGATTGAAGCACAACCAAAGTCTGGACTTGGTACATTTTTTCAGCTCTTTCTAAAAGAAGTTCATTTACAGAAGTCACCTCAGAATAACACAATGGGATCCAACTTCGTTTTCCACATTTGGAAAGCAGTGTCATACTTTATTTAAAAGAAACCCATGTAAAAACAAAGTTCAAATGAAAATGGTACCTGAAAAATAAATTATTTGATATAAAACAAACCAATAACTTAAAACCACACGAAATATACAAAACGTGTAACCATATACTGTACAGTATGGAAAGCAATTGATAAAACCTTCTGCCCCACAAACAGGTTAAGTTGTAAACAAAAGGTTACAGAAAGGAAAGGAAAGCAAGAAAAGGACTAGAAGTACAGTATTAGTCAAATCAAGGTTTGTCCCAACTTCTGTTTCAAATGTCTCAAGTCATTTTCTTCCCAATGACCAAGTGAAAAAGTTCAGCTGTTCCACTGCAAAGTGGCTCAAAAGTGCTGAAAAAATAAGGAACAACAGTAGGAGAGTACTGAGATTCTAAAAGTGACCACAGAAGCAAATTTCCAAGGGTGCAGGTGGCAGTTCTAGTACTGATTTCCCATCATTAGCAACAGTTTCAGTGCTGAAATTCCACTCAACAGAAAAATCTTTCTCTAGTCCAACCCGTGTCGATGTTTGGCCAGGGGAGGCCTAGAGCAAAGCCCCAGGGCTGGAGGTGAGAGCCACTCCCGGCGTGGAGGGGTTTGCTTTAGAGACCAGAGAGGCTTCAACTGGCCTTAAACCATGTAGGAGGAGAAAGCAACACTCAGAGTTTGGTTTGGTTGGACTACAGGACTAGTACAAAGAGCAGTGACCCAACTGTGCTGAACCTGATCAGCCTACGAGCGAATTACCGGCGTTTTTCCATCCTGGAGGAACCTCCTGCTCCCAGGGAGAGGGAGGAACTGAGACCCTTCGCATGGATTGCACATAGTTATTTGGTTATATCAGCAAGCAAAACCCAAGAAGGCCTAAAGCCACAGGAGATAAGCACTGGCCTCGAGGTGTGGATCTCTCCGTCCTATTGTGCTGACAGTCAACCTGGAGAGTGCAGAGCTATGGCAGAGGAACTGCCCTACAGCTCAGACTCTCCTGCACCCAGCCAGGGACCTCATGTACCTCAGATGACAAGTTCAGCTCTTGGGGGGAAAATCCCAACCAGAACAAACCCAAAGCACAAGTGCAGCTGCAGTCAGGGAGCTCGAGGGGGTCGGTGTGTCCTGATGCTAAGGGTGAGTTTGGTCCCTTCCCACTAATGCTGTTAGGTACCCAAGGGAGAGTTGGAGAGATTTCCCTATGAATCCCAAAAATGCAATGACAGAGCAGCAGGACAGACCTCTGTGTGTTCCTGGATGGGGCTGGACCAGGTTAGCCTCAGCTCAGCACAGCTGGGCCAAATCCTCCCCCAGCCCCCAGGGAGCTGCAGGCAGAGCTGCCACAGGAGCTCCTGGGAGCAAACAGCTCATTTCGCTGTGTGACCTGGTTATTGTGGTAAAAAGTCAACATGGGACATTCTCCAGGGCTGGCTCTTTTAAAGCACAATTAACTCCCCAAAAGGAACTCAAGTTATCATCACTCAGAGTGCACTGAAAAAGTGTCTCCTGAAATACTTGAAGAGTTTCTACTTTATTGACCTTAACCAGAACATTAAAGCAACATAAAAATATAACATATGTTTAAGGACCTTAAGGACTGTTCATTTCCCAAACTTAGCTTTCCAATAATGGATCACTTCACATCGCTTTGGTTCTGTTGGACATTCTCTCTCTAAATGGAGCTGTGCCAATTTTTTTATTACGCATTTTAAAGGATTTTTAACTGCTTTGTATAGATCACATTACTACAAGACTCAAACCCCCTGCAGAAATAGATGTCCTCTCCACATGGGCACCTATGTCACCTGGACAAGGGAAGTGACCACACACTGACCAACCCACACTGTGGGGAGAACTTATCCTGCTCCAGTGACTTGTGGATTTGCAGAGGTTTTCATGCTCCTGTGATAGAGATGGACAAAAAACCATATCCAAGCAAAGGGAAGGCAAAGCTGTGGCCACACATCCCCACAGGGATGGTGACTTCTCCCTCCACCATAAGAGCTGAGGATCCTCAGGCCCTTCCCAGCCTTGGGGCCAGAGGCACCACAGGGATTGGCACTGGCTGTGCTCAGGGGGGGACAGGACCTGCAACTCCCTTTCCTCTCCCTCTGACCGCACAGCAGAGCAGCTCAAGTCAACCAAACTTGATGATGATGCAGCTTGAGGAACAAAATCCAACAGAGACAGCCTAAGAGGGACTCACCGAGACCTGACCACACTGAGCTGCTCTGACCCTGCTGTGTTTGCATTTCTGGTGTTGCTCTCCCTCCCCTGCAGGGTCTGCACTTGCCTCTGCCAGCTCATCCCAGCCCACAGCAACACTGGAGTCTCCTTTCCAGGCTGATGTGGCACTTCCCTCTCTGCAAATGGCAACCAGGAGGTTTGGGCTGGGCTGGGGCTCCTGGCAGAGTCCTGCACAGGGGGAATTCCAGTCCTCTGGACATCTGGGAAGCAAATGGAAGTTACTGAGCAAGAGGGAAAAGTTACTAACAAATCAGGAGGCTTGAAAAGACCAAGTCTGAGGAAACTCTTCAAGGAACTGCCATTGTGACAGAACTGAACATGCCAAGAAAACCTGACAATCTGTGTTTTCATTCTGTACCACAGAGCTAAAGCCAAACACCTTCAGAGGAGTCTGGGGGTGTCTCCAAGCACCAGCAGGACAGTTTTGCTCTGAGCTAGGCATTGTCTCCTCGTCAAGTGAAGCTGCACAGTATTGCAAAGAGTGGAGATGCTCAGGTGCCACTTGGGAAGCAGCTCCAGAACAGGCGTGACTAGCAGCTGGGCCTGGGCCTGGGCAGAGCCTTCCTGGAGTGCCAGACACAACAGGAACTGGAAAACAGTGGAGAAAAGGACAAGGAAGAGCAGCAGAGCTTCCCTTTCCACGGGAATGCCAAGGGAAACCAAAGGGATTCTGAACCAAAAAGCGACAAAGCAGTAACTGATGTAACACCTCACATTCCACAGCCAGGAAAAACTCCTGGAGAAGATAACTGGCTGAACAAAGTCCTGAGGGCTGAGACACACCATCCTGCCCAGGCTCTTGGGTGAAGGACCTGCAGAGCACGTGGGCAGTGCAGGGGACACTGGCAAAGCTGTGGGAGCACAGAGCAGCTCCAGCTGCAGCGCTCAGCGCTCCCTGCGAACGAGGTCTGTGTGAGCACACTGAGCTCTGGGACAGAGCAACAGGTCTTTGGAAGAGAGAAGCCTGACACTGCTCTCACCATCTGTATCCCCAGACTGAGGCTGCCCTGACCACAAGGAGACAGATGACAAAGCTTTGTCTCTCCTTTTCTTCCTAAACACAGATAAACTTCTCATTTTGTCACTGCGTTTGTCAGATCAAGTAGGTGTAAAGAGGCAAAGGTGCTGCCCAAGCTGCAGTTAAGAAAAGCCTGGGGAGCCACTGGCATGAAACCTGCCCTGTCCTAACTCCTGCCACATCCTAACTCTCTCTGACATCTCCAGCCCTGCAGATGTGAGAGCAACTGTGAGAGCAGCATGGCCACAAATGTGTTTCCACCAGGAACTACACCCACTGCTCCAGCAGCTACACCAGGTGAGCTCCTGGGAGGGTCCTGCCCTACCCCAGAGGACCCCAAATCATTCCCATCACAGCTGTTCCTGCAGCACAATAAAGACCTTCTGGAATTCTGTACCTGCCTGAGTGCACTGCATGCCACAGGCAATGTGAGACACCTCTGCTGTGGGACAGCCCTTGGGCCCTACCAAGGTCCTGTAAGCACTGACTGAGACAAAGTATCACCCGACAAACACCTGAGTTCCATCAAAGCAAGGGATGAAAGAGCAGAACAGAGCCACAGCTTTCCTAAATTCCTTGGGAATTTAGAGGCCAAACCAGCCTGTTCCAGGGAGAGCTTCCAAGCAGGGTCTCCTGCTGAGGAAACCAGTTGCTCCTACCTTTAGGGCAGAAAAACTGCTGGGAGATGTCATCAGAATTGAGTTTCCACCTCCAGGAGTTCCCTCTTGGCCTTCACCAGCAGGATGCACAGGCTGCTGTTCGGAACCAAAAGCATCAAGAAATCACCATTTTTTTCTTGCCTTCAGCTATTTGTGCCAAGATTTCCTGACTGTTAGAATGGTGCAGACCATGCACTACCTCTGGGATCAGCTCTGGATACCTGAGCAGTGCTTTGCTCATACCAGCTGCCTGGAGATCATTGTCAAAGCAGCTAGCAAAGCAAGCTGAGTTCCTTTCCTGAAAGAGATTGTTGCAGGAGAGGTACAAAACCATATCCTGCACTGCCTTCTTCCTCAGCAAAGAATGAGGGATGGATAAACAGGGAAGCAGTGGGAAAAGCAAGGAACAGTGATGCCAAAAGGCATCCAAGAGGGGTATTTAAGAAGTGGCAGCTGGAGAGCTCACAGCAGTTGCTGCTGCCAGAGCTGCACTGCCAGAGTGCCTGGCACCAGGACTGTGCTCAAGGATCACTCCCTGGGTGTCTGCACCCTCAGCCAAATGCTGTGACAACAACTCCCACTGGGTCTGAACATGTATCTCAAGTGGAATTAGGCTGGAGAGACCAGCAGGGCTCGGGGGTGAGTGCAGAGCACTCCTGTGGAGCAGCAGAGTGCAGTGCATGGAGAGAACTCTGCACTGCACAGCCTGAACTCAGGACAACCCCTGGATGGCTCCCACTCTGTCCTTGTACGCAGAGAAGAAATACTCATTGCTGTGGCAAAAGGATGAGGATGAACTGGTGGAAACCTCTGGAGCAGACAACCCCAAGCACTGTGAGGGGTGGGAGTGGGCTGGTTGCTGGGTCACAGTCACTGTTTCACAGCCCATGGAGCTTCCCAAGAGATGGAGAGTGACCAGCCTGGACTGATGTCTGAGCAGCAAAAGCCCCACCAGCACTCACAGCACAAAGCTCCACTGCAGTGGGAGGCTGCTCCCCGGGCCAAGGCTGGCTCTGGGGTTTGGGGGAGCCTCAGGCAGCTCCAGGCACAGCAGCAGTGCCCAGCCAGGTCACCCCCAGGCTGGGCAGCACCTCAGCCCTTCAGCAGCCACGTGCAGGGGCTGAGGCTCCCTCAGGCTGTGCCCATCCCACTGCCAGGAGAGGAGAAACCACGGCAAGTACGAGGCAGGGCCAGCTGGGGATGGAGTGAGAGGAGCAGGAGGCATGGAACAGCCTCTGGAATTTGGGAATAAACTCTGGGGCTGGTAGGGGTTCAGGCCACAAAAGGAGACGCTGCACGAAGCTGCCACAGTCCCTGTGTTTGCTCTACCTCCACCAGAGCTGGTGGTGGCCCAGGCTGAGTGTCTAGGTGTGCACAGCCCTGGGCAGGCTCAGCCCTCACAAGTTCCCTACCCAAGAACACCTGAGGGTCACAGCAGTCTGTGGCACATCCTTTCTAGGGGACAGATTTCTTGCAGTGCTCATTTCACAACCCTTTGGCTCCTACAACTCAAAGCAGCAAGCTAAGAACCTCTCCGAGAGGAGCTACAGCTGTTGGTAACAACCTTCAACACTGGACACTGTGTGCAACCCTGAGCAAAAAAAGAACAGAAAATAAAAAACAAAACAAAATTTGAGCAAAACAAAATCAAATTTAATGTTCTTAAATGCAAAAGTAAAAACAAACAAAAAACACAAAAAAGCAAAAGAAAATTAACAGAAACAGAACAACTCAAAGTTTCAAGGCAGTCTGCAGAAACCCTGGGGGTTAACCTTTACATCTACAAATCAAAGGGGTGGTTTTTTTTTTTCTTCAGTTAATATCTAACTTGCAAGTAGTAAGTACTTTTCTGCTGAGTGTTCAGTAAGTAAAGCTAGTTGTCAAAACAAAATCCTACTCAAATAGAAAACTCTAGCACTCATCATTAGAAGGGATGCGAGAAATACAATGCTCAAATGTTTATCAGCTGGTTTTTGGTTACACAATAGAACTGCCAGAGGAATTCCAACTGCAATGATCTCAGAAAAGGAGTAGTAAGTATCTTGCTGCATTATAAGGTACCAGTAAGTAGTGCACCATGCATTAAATATTCGGACAGAAGAGATTCAGTCTGATAAAGCAGCGACACATATCCACACTTGGTTGGTTTGGGGGTTTTTTTTTGGTTTTTTTTTTTTTTGGAGTTTCATTTGGAGTCTGAAATCTTCCCGGAGTTTCTTGGAAACTCTTTGGTCCTTTCCTCTCAAACTGGGCTCTAAAAGGCTAAAATCCTGTGAGTGGGACAGCTCTGGCACTGCTCGGCGTGTGACTTACCTCCTCAGTGCTGCCTGAGCTAGGCTGGCATGCTGCTGCCTGCGAGTGCTCGGCCTCACAAAGCCTCAGCTGCACCCCCCAAAACGAGGATTAACTCAGCAAACTGGCAATTAAAACGTTAGTATTCCTCAGCTCTTCCTCCACACTACTCAATCTGGGGAAGGGGGAAATAAAAGGACGAGGGGGATGGGGAGGAAAACCAACAACATAAAACCCAAGGAAATGAATGAATTCAGCCTGATATTGTTCAGAAAATTCCAGTTTTTGCAGACAACATTCAGTGAAACAAATGTTAGTCTCATCAGTGAAAGCATGCTTCAAATTTCCCACCGTCCAGAGGCTCGAGGCGACCTAAGATTTCAGGGGCTTTTGAACGTGGTTGAAATGAAATAACTTAAAGAGGAACTTAAAATTGGTCTAACATTGTGGGATCTCAAACATTTGAACATGTCAGTTGCATCCCAGAATATAAAACCTTTTGCACTTCTCATTTCGACTAAAGACAAAAACACTTGTGAAAATTGGCGCGAAAATGAGGTTTACACTAACCAAAAAAAAAAAAAAAAAAAAAGGAAAAAAAAGAAAACGAAAAACAAACAAAACGGAAAAAGAGGTTTCAACTTCTGTCACTCCATTAACTAATTCCATACAAAATAAAAAAGAAAGCACGAGCAAGTTATTTGTGGGACTTGTTGGTTTTGAAGGAAACCTGTAAGATTTTGTCCCCCAGGCGGTAGCCATTAAGACTTGCTATGGCCATTGCAGCTTCTTCATAGTTTGTCATGGTCACAAAACCAAACCCTTTGCACTTGTTGGTGTTGAAATCTCGAATAACTTTCACATTGGTAACCGCACCAAAGGGGCCAAACATCTGCCAGAGGATTCCCTCATCAGCATCTTGCCCAAGGTTGTAGATGAAGATACACCAGCCAGAAGAAGCGTTTCCTGGAACATTTACACCAGAAAGCCCACTCATGTGATCTACACCCATAGGAGAGAACCTAGCAAATAAAAAGCACAATAGTTCATGTAAAAGTGCAATTCAAGGAAGCAAATTCACTCGTATGGGAAGCGACTGACAATGAATAGTGGCTACACGGATATCGAAAGTGCCGAAAAAAAAATAGGGGCTCCCCATTGCAATGGATAATTCAATTGACAGCTGCTCAGGGGGGAATGGCAAGTATTCCAACTGCTTTAGCAAAGGGGAATTCGTCTCAGGAACGGGCAAGGCCAAGTGAGCACGTTCCTGGACAGAGCTCTGGACTCGGCCAGGCTGCTCAGGGTGTCCCTGGGGCACAGTGGGGCACAGGAACCCCCAGGACCTCCCACTCAGCTTCTCAAGGAGGTGATTTTCCCCCTCCTCCTTCTCTTGCCTCTAAAACAGCACCTTGGGAGCTCGTAAGGCAAAGGGTTTCTTGGGGCTTGCTGGACAGGGAGGGATGTGCTCGGGGTTTGGTATACAGTCATTTTTCTGTATGCATCACGGCCTGTCTGGTGGGACACCCCAAAACCTCCTCCCATCCCACCCCAAGGCAGCAGGTGCAGGCAAACACTCCCAGCACCAGCAGGCTCAGGCACAGCTTTACAGTCTCAGTGTACATGGATGGCTTTACTCGTTTTACACCAACGTCATAGCAGGAGAACTTTGATCTGACCTTCCTGAGCTGGATTTAAGTCACCTACCCACTCCTCCTGAGCCCTGCACAGCACCCCAGCAGGATTTCTGCATAACAAAAAGCAAAAACCTCTCCTTTTTACATCTTGCTTCATATTAACTCCTTTCCCCTATGACCCACATCTCTAATTCTCCTTCATTCTACCTCTGGCCTCCACCCTGGAAAAGTCAAGTCATGAGGGTTGCACAGCTAAGCACTCAGAGGTCAGGAAATGTGGAAGTTAAGGCCAAAAACTCACTTGGAACCCTTTGCGCTTATTTATTATTTTAAAACGTGAGGTCATGTGATTGTAGAAATATAATGATACTATACCAGGGGTTCCCAAACTGAGGTGTACCACTGGTGATATGCAAACCCCTGAAAAGCTGTACACGTGCTGCTCTCTGCCAAGAGCATGGAGGTGGCACATCCTGATCCTCTGCTGACCTGGAGGAAACAGGGAAGGGATGTCTGGGCAGGGAAGGCTGCAGGAAGTGCCAAACACTTCCCCACTGACTCTTTCTTGCCCTGCATCAAAGAGCTGCTGCTGCCTTTATGGGGGAGGGAGGGCTCAGGGCAGTGTGTGTGGGGAGGGAGGGGAGCAGAGGGGCAGCAACACACACACACACACACACAGAGAGGGAACCAGCTCATGCTCAGGATGTGCACTCACACACGAGCACCACTCAGTCCCCACGTCCCCCACAGAGGTGTCAGAGCTCTTTGCCTTGGACACCTGAGCTCCTCCTGGCCCCAGAGCAGGGTGCCCTCCTTCCCTCCCTCACTGCTGCTGCAGCCTGGGGCGCAGGGCGACACACCTGCACGGACTCACTGCTGCTGCCACTCGTGGCCAGCCCCAAGCAAATCCACGTTTGGGAATCCTGGTACTACAGCCACACTGAAAAGGCAGTTAGAGGCATCAGATGTCAGGGAGATGCACTAGCCATGTGATCTGCTCATCAGGTGACAGAGCTGATGGTTAGTTTGGCTCTGGGTACAATTGTCCCTGTGTGTGCATGCTTGGTACACTTACTGGCTCTGACACACACCTGTGCCTCCTGTCCATGGGAGCAATGACATGGTAGGATGGATTTAGCTTAGTATCTGGTGAGTTTTTGTCTCAGCAGATCACCAGCCCTGGGGCCCTGCACCCCACGGAGCTCAGAGTCACCTGGTGTTGGTTCCAGCAGTCAGTGCAGCTCTGCCCTGCCTGCCCACACACAGCAAGGACTGCAACCCCTGGGCAAGAGCAGCTGGGGCAAGACAACAAACCTAAATGCATTTCACAGGCAAAAGAATGGAAAATAGCAGGTACCTCTGCTCTTTGGTTGTGCTTGTCTTCAGATAGATTTTTCTCTCTTCATGCTTTGACTCACAAAAATGTTAGAGGTTTGTTTAAAAAAAACCCAAACAAAACCAAGGCAAAAACAAACAAACAAACAAAAAAGACTTGAAAAGTCTTTTCAAAACAACCCTAGGAAATGCAATTCAGCTGATGTGAGGGACCCCAAAGCTCTCCCTCAGCTCATGGGTAACAGCCTGCACAACCAGGCCTGGAGCAACTGAAACAACACCTCTGTCCCACCAGGAACAGCTTCCTGACACACAACACCTCTGTCCCACCAGAACAGCCTCCTGACACACAACACCTCTGTCCTACCAGAACAGTTCCTAACACACAACACCTCTGTCCCACCAGGAACGCCTCCTGACACACAACACCTCTGTCCTACCAGAACAGTTCCTAACACACAACACCTCTGTCCCACCAGGAACAACAGCTTCCTAACACACAACACCTCTGTCCCACCAGGAAGAGTTTTATGCCTACACCAATTTCACATGACCTTTAGGAGGTTACAGTAATTAAGAACGTTTCCAAGACTGTCTGATTTGGGTCCAAGATGTTTCAGAGAGGTGTTTTAAAAGTCTGTTAATGCTCTCAGCCTTATCACTCTCCCAGCTGGTGCCCTCTTCCTGCTCCACACTGGGTCAAAGAACTATCAAAAGCCATTCAGGACTGACCTCAGGGACTGCTATCAGGACAGTTATGCCCATTCCAAGGAACTGGGAACTGGCTCTGACCTTGAACAAGGCTGAAAGCAAAACCAGATGAACTGGGAATATCTGAGATCTGAAAGATTTCTGTGGCATAAAGCTCTGGTGAGCTGCAAAGCACAGGCCTTCCAGGACTCTGGGGCCTCCTCACACCTCGGGAGCCAAACCCTCCGTTCACCAGAGCTCAGCACCTCCAGATCTGCTGTTCTGCTTCAGCAAACATATCCTGTGCTCTGAAGGCATCCCTGGCCCAGATGTTGTGTCTGTCCTCCAGACACAGCCCCGTGCTGCAGCATCCCTCCCTCTGGATGGAAGCAGGGAGCCCATGCCCTGGAATGAGCCAGCCCAGCACTCCAGAGAGACACAGCACTGAGGGCCACAGACACCACAGCAACTCCAAAGGATTACCAGGACATTAAACAAAGGTTTGGAGTGATATCTGTAGGAAATTAATAATTACAAATTAGATACTCAAGGCCTAATCCTGGATTTCTAGGGATTATGATGGAATGAGATGAAGTGCAATCAAAATGTCAGGTTAAGTACTCAACCTCTGTGGGGCAGAGACCACAACTTTAATTTATCCAGACTGGGAGCTCTGTAGAAGCAGCTTATCCTTTCATCATGGCTTGTTCACTACCAAAACAAACAAGACTCAGCCCAAGCTCAGGTTCCTGAGCTAAACCACAGCATAAGTAATTACAGCTCATTAAGTTCAGCATCCTTTAAGGAAGACTTTCAGAAGAACTTGCAGCCAACACCAAAGGTGAGAAGAAAACCATGAAGCACTGTGGGACAGACTTGGTGACCCTGGAGGTCTTTTCCAAGCTCAGTGACCTCACAGCTCCCTGGTGTGAGTGCTGTGCACACAGGTGTATGTGTCCCTGCACGGGTGACTGAGGGAAGGACGTTTACAAGTGTTTGAGTTCTGGCAAGTCTGGGACAAGACACAGATGGAGAGTTTGTGTCTTCGAGTCAACCAGCAGATCTTGTCTTCACAACACATCCCTGACAGCTTGGCTTCTACTTGCTCTACTCCTGCCTCTGCCACACTGGGGCCCCTCAAACCCATCCCCGGGAGCAGCAGTTGGCCCAGAAGTGCTGAGAGATGGGCACTGGGCACAGACACCGTGGGGGACACAGCTCCCACAGCAGCAGGAACAGAACATCATCCCCTCTGGGACACCCCAAACCTACAGAAACACAGGGTGTCCCTGCCCCATCCCTGGGAGTGCTCCAGGCCAGGCTGGATGGGGCTTGGAGCCACCTGGGCTGGTGGGATGGGATGGGCATTAAGGTCCTTCCAACCCAAACCATTCCAGGATCCCACAAAATGCACCTAAGTGACATCAATGCTGCTCTAATTGGTGCAATAAAAGGATGATGAACCAATTTGTTATTAACATTTCACCTGCAACTATTAACATAATGACATTAATCATTTGTATTGTTCCTAAGTGATCATTACATGACAGAATTGAAGTGATTTGGTCTCTTAATTATGGATGTGACTATTCTTTGCATTCCTTATCCTGCTGCATCTGAATCCTGGTATCAATCTGAAGGGGAAGAATGATGCTGAAAATGTCTAATTAAATTAAGAATGGAAAAAATGAGCCATAAACCTAAGGGTTTGACTAGGAGCAGGAAGCACTGAAGCCCTGACTGAGGCAGAGGACAAGATGTGTGAGCTTTTAGCAGTTCACTTACATGCAAACTGCAGAATTTCATTCCTTGCTGTTGCTCAGAGGGTTTGGTGTGGAGATCTGATGAGGGAAACCAGGAGCTGCCTGCACTAAACCTTCCCTCAGGTGAGGCTGGCAGGGACCTCTGGAAAGGCTCTAGGAAATCCCAGGAGTGCACCTGGAGCTCAGGCCCATCCCAGCCAACTCTCAGGATCTCCAAGGATGGACAGACACTTCATGGCCTCTTTGGGCAAACTGTTCAACCACCACAGTGACTGTAAAACGCTGATTCTCTCTGGGGTCACATGGCACTGAGCTGTGCTCAAACTGCAGAACTGCATGAGCAAAGAGCTCCTGGGATTTTAGTCCAGTTTTACTGAGCTCATTGGATACCTCAGAGGATTAAAATACTAGTAACAGAAGAGTAAATTTTCAGCAGAGAAACACAACTCTCCCAGAGCTCACTATTTACCTGCCAGACAGTCAACAGATCCCATTTTCCAGAGCTCCCTCCAACCATCAGCACCTAAGGCAATGCCCATGCACAGTCAAAGCAGCTAAGGCAATTCCCAAAGGTAAAACAGTGTCTCCCACTGCCCTGAAAGCAGACAAGGAGGCTGCAACCACTTCATGTTCTCCCTGGACTCATGAGGCCTCGAGGGAAGCCTTGAGGCTGGCAGAGCCCTGCACAGGTTGGGCTGCAGGCAGGAACCCCACAGAACCCACCAGAAATAAGGATTTCCTGACTTATACTGACACTTCCCTGCTGGAACCAACAGTTCAGAGCCTTAGGTTGCCAAATTACGTCTGTGTTCAGATGGGCAGAGGACAGGATGAGGATCTGCTGAGACAGACACCTACCAACACCCACCTGGGACCTGCTGCTCCTTCCAACATCACTGTAACCTCCTCATGGAACAGCCCCAGAGCACAGGTACCTTCACACACTGCCCTCACAGCCACACAGTGTGCTAAGGGGCTGGGATGGAGCTGAGAGATCCTCCAGCCCCAACCCCTGCCCTGGGCAGGGACACCTCCCACCAGAGCAGGTTGCTCAACGCTCTACCAACCTGGAATGAACACTGCCAGGGTTGGGTCAGCCACAGCCTCCCTGGGCAACCTGTGCCAGGGTCTCACCACCCTCACAGGGAAAACTTCTGCCTAAGATCTAATCCCAGTTTCCCTCTTTCAATGTCTCCCCATTGCTCCTTGTCCTGTCCCTGCAGCTCCTAGCACAGATCCCTCTGCAGCTTCCCTGGAGCCCCTTCAGCTCCTGCAGGTGCTCTGAGGTCTCCACACAACCTTCTCCTCTCCAGGCTGAAGAGCCTCCCTGGGCAACCCCTGCCAGACTTATCACCCTCACAGGGAAGAATTTCTCCCTAACATCTAACCTAAATTTCCTCTTTTCCAAATCATTCCCATCACTCCTTGTCCTATCCCTCCAGTTCCTACCACGGAATCCCTTCTCCAGCTTCCCTGTAGGCCCAAGATAAACGTTACAACTCTCTTTTGGAGGTCAGTGTCACCACTTCTAGGTTCAATATAAATGTTACAAGTAAAGCTTTTCCTTGAATCATCTTTAATGCATCACTTTATTTACACAGAACACTGCAGGACACAGAGTGCACTAGGGATCCATCCACACACGCTGCGAGGCAGGAAGCAGTGCCCAGCTTCCCACGGGGACACGAGCACAGCCCAAACGCATTTATCTTCCCAAGTGAGGCTTCCTAACCTACCTGAATCTCTGTGCCTGGTGGTGCACGGGCCCTCCGAACCTCCTGGCTGGGGAATGGCAGAGCTGGGACAGCAGTGCCACGTTCTTGTTCTGGTTGGGGTTGGCTGCGAACTTCACCGTGATGGGCTCGGAGGAGCCCGGGGGCTTGTGCCCGTTGAAGTTTGTGATGGCCTCCTCGGCCTCTGACCTCTTGTCGAAGCGGATGAACGCGACCCCTCGGGACAGACCTTGGCAGAGAGAGCACAGAGACAGCAGAGCTCAGCCTCAGGGTCACTGACAGCAGAAAAAGTGACCGACTCAGTATTCTGTGGCCACAGCTGTCGAGTTCTGTGGTTACTGATGTTTGCTCAGCACCTCAGAGGGAAAGGGCAGAGGCAAGGAACTAGAGACTATGAACACTACAATTAAATCAGTAATAAAGACATAATATTATATAAATACTAATATGTAAATTATAAAACATACACGGATGTCTATATGTAAACGAAAGACTAATTAACACTTTCACTTCAGGAGAAAATTAAAGGGAATATTAAGAAACCAAAGACAAATTAAGACATTCATTTCAGGATAAACTGAAGTAGAATATTAAGGAACCAAAGACAAATGAACATCTTTCCATTCCAGATCTAACAGCCACAGGGACTGAACCACTTCAATTCCAATGTGGTAGAGTTCTATGAAATCCATCCCCAACTGATTTTCCATTCACAAAAAACAATTCCCAACAGTTTAAATTATCAGAAAAGGTATTTATTCCAGTTGGTTAAACCCAACTCCTTTAGCTTCCATTACTTTATGACTGAAAAGCATCTGCATGCACAAAACTAACACATTTTTGCACATTTTGATGGAAACACTTGAGGGAAAAAAGGTCTGAGGGGAATAAAGGAGGTTCACTCTCTGTTGTGGAGAGATCACAGTTCCCCCACACCACATTTCTCCCTTTCAACTAGCACATACATTGCTTGAACTCCTCCAGTGGTTTAAAACCTGCGAGAATTGTGTGGGTGAGTTCCAAGCTGGTGGAAAAAGCAAAACACATTTTTGTTTTCACAGTGTCATAGGATGTTCAGGGTTTGGGATGGAGCTGAGAGATCCTCCAGCCCCAACCCCTGCCCTGGGCAGGGACACCTCCCACCAGAGCAGGTTGCTCAAGGCTCATCCAGCCTGGCTGTGAACACTGCCAGGGCTGGGGCAGCCACAGCCTCCCTGGGCAACCTGTGCCAGTCTCACCACCCTCACAGGGAAAACTTCTGCCTAACATCTAATCTCAATTTCCCTCTTTCAATGTCTCCCCATTGCTCCTTGTCCTGTCCCTGCAGTTCCTAACACAGATCCCTCTGCAGCTTCCCTGGAGCCCCTTCAGCTCCTGCAGGTGCTCTGAGGTCTCCACACATCCTCCTCCTCTCCAGGCAGTATGATCTAAGGTTGGGCAAAGAGGCAGCAAGAATCACTCTGTACTTCATCACCGGCCAAGGGTGTCCCATTAAGTTCTACCAGATGTCCTGGTTAGTTTGTGAAGCCTAATTTAACCAAGCTGAGGAACTGCCAGGCCCAGCAGAACACCAACCACACTGTCCCCTTGCAGCTGGGGCAGCAGAGCTCACCTGTGGTTTGATCCACGAGCACACGAGAGTTGATGATGCGCCCAAAGCGCGAGAACATGTCTTCTACATCCTTCTGTGTCATGGAGCGAGGGAGGCCACTGATGTACAAATTAGCATCTTTGATCACCTCAGAGCTGGGCCGAGCGTAGGAAACCTTGGAAACCAAAAGGAGTGTTCAGGGGGTTACCAGGAAACAGCAGTTCACTCCCCACTAACACTGTCAGCAGTTTTGTTGGAGGTCAAAAAGCGGAACTGGGAGAGGGAAGGGTCAAAGGAACAAGCTCATGTCCCTACAGAACTCCACTCATGTGGGGCTTAGCCAACTGATCAATATTGGCATTGCACTAAGGGACAGCAGCAGAGCAACTCCAACACTCCCAGCAGACACACTGGCCTTGCTGAAGAGTCTGTCTGGAGCTCTAAGGACCATGGAGCTGAGTACCCCCAGCTCACACCAGTGTTTCTCCTGAAGCAGAAAAGCAGGTGTGAATCGACACACCCAGCACAGGCTGCTGTTTGCACAAGGAGCTCCTGTGTATGAGCCAGATTTAACACACAGCAGGAAGTATTCCAGAGGGACATGAGTTCCAAGGCTTGGCAACAGCTTGGAATTGTCTCTCTGCTGCTGGTGGGAATGAAGACAAGGGAATCTCTGAACACAAAGCTGTTTCAGAGCCCTTCCCCACCTTGTCCCAGATCCCCCTCCCTGCAGCTGGGAGCACTCAGGCCTTACCACCAGAGTGAAGGTTATTCCAATGCCATTTCCAGAGAAGACCACAAACCTCCTACCTTGATAGTTTTTGACTGAAGTCTGAGGCCATTCAGTGTGTTTATTGCTCTTTCAGCATCTTTTGCAGTGACATAGTTCACGAAGCCATAGCCTAAGCTGTGTCCTACAGGGAAGAACATTGGTTAAATTAATCCCAAAAAACCAACATTATCACCACCAAAATGAAGGAAATGTCCATGAGAAGTGAACTCAACAGACATAACCCACAGAGCAGAGATTTCAGTAAGCCGAGGAGGTTTCCCAAGTTCATCAGTACAAACTCTTGGAGATAGAGAGCAGAAAGTAAGAAAGTGTCAGGGATGAGCCACCAGGTGGGAAATCCTGAGGCTGCTCATCCCTGCTTGGCTATTCCAACCTCCTCCTGGGGACAAGGGGGAAAAAGAGGTTTCTAATCCTATTAATTCTAATTAATAAGCAAATCTCCCAAACAGCAACACAGCAAAAAAAGTTCCCTTCACTGTAGACAATTCATGTTCTCTTCTACTGCTTTACCTAAGTTTACCCTTAACTCCTCCAGAAGTAAGTTGCTAATACAAACAGTAATAACAACACAAATTTGGTAATAATAGTACAAACAATAATAATAATGATGATATAAATCTTTAAAACATTTAATGCAAGGGATATTTATTTGGACACTTATTTGTTCTACTTCCATTTCCAACCTCCACAACTGCTGCTACCACTTACAGCAATTCCAACACTTCATCCTGACATCACTTGAGGTTGGAATTGCCCAGTAATTAGAGGCTGTTCTCACTGTAGACCTAAAAATAACTCCAATCATTTCAAGACTGTCTCAGTGTGATAAAGCAACCCCAATTCAACACAAGACACACTTTTTCCAGCCAACTTCTTGTCTCTGCAGATCCATGCGATCTTCTGAAGAAAACTGGGACCATGCAGTGGAGAACGTGCCATTTCACTTGAACAATATACTATTTTGAAGTTGTTAAGCTCCACTGTGAAGCTTGAGGACACCAGAAGACAAAGCTAATTGTTATGGCAGAGGATTCTGTTGGGAAATGGCCCTTTTTTAATCATACAGCAATGGTCTTAGCTGGCAGGGAATGTTCCCTATGCTTTCCAGAACACCACATACACACACACAGAGGTGTCAAATGGTGATATCCTGGCAGGAATGTCAGAGGAACTGAAGCAAAGGACTCAAGAGACACAGCACACCAACTCCAGCTACTGGAAAATGAATCCCCAGGCTGCTGAGGCATCAAGACTACAAGTCTAAAAGCCACAAGGGATGGAAGGAGGGCCCAGAAAACCCTCAAGAGTGTTCCTGCTAACAGCACTGTGACAGCAGAACTGCACCTGGCACAGCCTCTGCCTTTGGCTGCTTCCTCGTGAAACCTAATCCAGCAGTAACTCATGGTGTCACTGCCTGTTGTCTAACGTATAAACACTCCCAGGTAATTGCTGCTGACTGCCAAAGCTCTTGGAGAAGGCAGAGCTGCTCTGTGCTCAGCCCTGGCACAGGAACAATGTCCTGTTCCCTCACAGACCTGGTGTCAGACACCTCACCAGCTCCTGTCAGCCTCCCCTGACGCCGCACACAAAGACTGGCAGGGCACTGACAGCCAAGGATTAACTCCACAGAGGAAACACAAAACACAATAAAAGATCTGAAGCACCACCTTGTGTACCTTTGTCCTGTAGAGACCTACAGATAACCCTGACAGAGCCTCAGTACCTTCCATGTACCCCGGGTGGATGTGGTTGATTTTTCATAACATTCACTTTCTGTGTTATTAGCCAGAGAAGGTCAATCATTTAGACCCAACCTGGTTAGCTCACCATCACTTCCCTTACTCAGAGTCTTTATCCTCACTAGGAAAACGAATCATTTAGAATTAGCAAAATGTTTAGCAGGTGGGAAATTACTGGCACAAGATCCCCCCTCCCATTGTGACCCATCAGGCCCAGGGCCAGGGCTGTCACTGCCCTGGGGAGGGGGTGAGTGTCCTCCTGCCAGGGGAGAGCAGGATTCCCTGCTGTACAAACTGACACTGCGTGCAGTGTGCTGAGTCACAGCCACCAGGGCTCAGGGAGTTCCCAGAGAACACAGCAGGCAGAGAAACCCAGAATCCCGGGATGGTTTGGGTTGGAAGGGACCTTCAAAATCATCCAGTTCCACCCTCTGCCATGGGCAGGGACACCTCCCACCAGCCCAGGCTGCTCCAAGCCCCATCCAACCTGGCCTGGAACACTCCCAGGGATGGAGCAGCCACAGCCTCCCTGGGCAACCCATGCCAGTGTCTCACCACCCAATCTTCTTGGCTTTCTTTACTGGTTTTGTCTGAGCAAAATGCTGCACCATTTTTTACTTCTAATGTTATACACTTGGATCAATGGTTGGTCCTTATCCAAGGGTTTGAATGCTCTGAGGAAAGAGGGAGCAGGGATGGAATGGGGACCACACAAACACACAGAGGTTAAAAGCAGAAGGCTCTGAAAGTGGCAGGATCACAACAGTTAGACCTTCTCATATCCCCACCAGGCACTGGACACTAAGCTCATACTAATCCTCAGAAACTAGTCCAGTTACCTTTTACCTGCCACTAGGTAAGAAAATACCAGTTGCCTGTGTTTCTCTACAATAACCTACAACACAGACCTTCCCTCAGGCTGTACCTACCACCTTAACCTTCAGTATTGTAACAGGACTTTATAACCCCTCAGTGTGAGAAAAACCCAATTCGTGCAGAACTGACAACATATTTTATGTCAACGTACATTAATTTATCTCTAAATTCCTGCCCCTCAGTGAGTGCTCATCTCCACACAGCCTGGAAGACACAACACCCATCCCCACAGGAGGCACATCCCACCATCCCCTCACAGATCCCACTGCAGAGATGCTCTTGGCTTCCCAATTTTACTCCAGGTTGCCCAGGGAGGCTGTGGCTGCCCCAGCCCTGGCAATGTTCATTCCAGGTTGGCTGAAGCCTTGAGCAACTGCTCTGGTGGGAGGTGTCCCTGCCCAGGGCAGGGGTTGGGGCTGGAGGATCTCTAAGCTCCAACCCCTGAACATTCTATGATTCTGTGTTCTCAGCCTGCTCTGGAAATCTGTCCTGCAGAGGAATTCAGTGCTGTACACTTTCAAACCATTTTAGTAGATAATCCTACGAAAAATCCTTCAAACAAGTTTGTACATCCATAAGTACAA
This sequence comes from Acanthisitta chloris, assembly GCF_000695815.1. NCBI lineage: Eukaryota > Metazoa > Chordata > Aves > Passeriformes > Acanthisittidae > Acanthisitta > Acanthisitta chloris. The sequence goes on from NW_008649750.1 coordinate 46,974, forward strand.
ATGTACTCAGGAGTCAAAGCTAAAAAAAAAAAGCAACAAGTAGGTCCTTATCTGGATGAATAATTAACAAAGTGACTATAAAACCTAGTCTGAGGCAAAATACTGCACTCCTTCAGCAGAAAGAATCCAGTTTTGTTTCCAGGATAAAAGGCCCTTTCATCAGAGAGGGCACTTGTTTGCTTTCTGTGCATCACTTGGGTTTCTGTCCATGTCCTGCTTCCTCTCCCAGCTCCCTCCTTACTCCCAGCCCACTGCTGACAACTCCAGCTCCTCCAGGAGTCTGATAAAGGCCAGAGCTGGCACTTCACTGAGAGCAGCTCCCACAGAGCCTCTGGTCCTGCCCTTCCTAGGAAAACCCAACTGTACTCCTGTCTCCCGTCACACCAGAGCACCTCTGCAACAGTGTCTGAACTTAGAACTTGTTTCCTGAACTGGCAAACAGAGTTTGGGGGGGTGTGAGCTGGGTTTGGGGTGTTTGTTTGGTCTTACAGACTCTGCTGTGAGTGATAACCACAGAGCCTGAGTAGATGTGAATGCCTTGAGAGGCACCAAGGGAAACACCACATGAGTGTGCTGAGAAAGCAGAACTGAGGGTGCTGACTGCAGTGTCTGAGGATGAGAAGTGCACAGAAAGGCCCTGTGTGGGCTCTCTTAGACTAGTGCATAGCTGGGGATAGACAGACACAGCAGCCAAGAGAAAAACACAACCAGCCTTGCACCAAACCTCCCCAAAAGTGGTGTGCCAGTGGAGAGCAGCAAGGTGGGACTGGCAGAGCAGGTGACCCCAAGCCCTAGGTGAGTCACAGCACACACACAGCATCTGCTGCTTCCTAACCCCCAGGGAAACACAGAGCTGTGGGAGCAGAGCAGCCTGGCCGAGCAGGGAGCAGTGGCACAGCTCCAAGGGAAACAGGGAGCACAGGGGATGGAAGGAATAACAGCTACAACAGAGCCACACTGTCAGTGTGTGAGGGACGTCAGAGCCCAACTGTGGCTCAGGCAGGAAAGGAAGCAAAGAAACTCAAGAATAATACCAAGGACAACAAGGAAAGGTTCTGGTGTTCCAGCAGCACAAGGCTGGGAATGTGGGAGCAGATTTCATGTGGGATCTGGGGCGAGTGGGACATGATGCCTTGTGTGCCTCACTCCACTGACACAGCCTAACAGGCTTGGGAAGGAGCTCCTGGAGAAGGAGCAGTGAATGAAGACTGAGCCAGGCACTGACTGATGGAGTGAACTTGCACCTCAGCTCCTCCGGAAACACATGAAAAGCTGAAACCAAAACCCACAGCCTGAAGCAAACCTTTCCTGGTCCAGGCCCAGTCCTCTGCTCAGCCACATCCTCACAGCCCTCGGACACAGCCACCTGTCCCACAGTGCTGTGCTGAGCACAGGGAGTGTCCAGACACTGCTGGAGACACACCTGAGCACAGGAGTGCCAGTGCAGATACTCTAGAGCAAGTTAACCTTAAAAACCACTTTCATTCCACCCCCAAACCTATTCTGAAGCCTCTGAGGAGTTGGGAAAATGGCTGCAACTCTATTTTTGTTTGCCTAAATCACTTCTCGAAGCAACAATTAACCATTCTGAAATGTTTTCACCTGCCTCAGCTCCAGTGTAGCTGCCCAGACCTATCCTGAGTCATGCAAACATGAGAGAGCACCAGAAACCCCTCAGAGGTGTCTGTGCTGGGAAACTTGGACTGCACAGAAAGGAGCTCAAAAGGAAACCACAAAATCCTCCTATCTAGTTTTCCTGATAAGGATTTCCCAATGTAGACTGTGTCCTCACTGCTTCCCCTGGCTCTATACACCTGGGCACAATGTTCTGTTCATGCTCAAACCATCAAGAGTCTCATTAATGGAAGTTTGAAGGCAAAATCACACACAGCTGGTTTGGACCTTCAAACAACTGAGCCAAATACCACAAATTACAACTGAAGTGTCTCTTCTGATGTGAAATCAATGGGATTTGTCTTGAAACAAAGTGACTCGGACACTTCTCTAGGTGAAAATCAAAAGCTACAAAGCTAAGCTGACCCAAGTGAGATGTTCCCCCTGGCTCAGGCAGCTCCACAGTGCTCCAGCTATCCAACCACAACAGTGACATCTTGAAATCCTGAAAACAAAAGGTTCCTTTTTTCAGTAATTAATTTCATTTCATACTTAGCACTTCTATATGTCCTCTTTTCATTTCCAGAGCATTTCCCTACTGAGATTTCCTTTCAGTGGCTCCAGGGCTCTTTTTCCACATGAACTGCAGCAGCCAAGATGCTGTGAAGTGAAAAGGATTTCTAAAGTGAACACAGCAAATACCAGGCCCAAAATTGTGCTGGAATACCACAGGTTTTTTGAGGAGCTCCTGGGGAGGAAAATGCCTTGCTCACTTACTGCAAGATCTCATTTCTTTAAACTCTGAGACAGATTCTGTTCACCTGTGGCTGGAACAGAAATGTGAGTGTTCAAAATGCTGACGGCTGAAAAATCCAGTTCTCTCATCTCCTGAGGAAGGAACAATGACAAACAATGACACTTTCATCTGTGAACATCACAGTGCAAAACCTCAGCAGTCACCACCACAGGGTAAGATGAACCAAACTGTTACTCTGCTGGGAGAGAATGAAAGTGTTGTGAGATGTGGAACAATAACTCCCACTAAAAACAAGCTGAGAATATCACAACACAACCAAAGCTGTTGCTACATGGCTCATTTGCATGGCTTGAGGAGGGAAAAGGAAGGCAAAGGAAGCAGAGGATGCCATGGAATGGCCTGGAGAGCTCTCTTAGCCTTCTTGACTGTTGTGCCATGAGGGACACTGGGCATGAGGATGGGGAAGGGTCTGAGGAGAGGCTGAGGGCACTTGGGCTGTTCAGCTGGAGCAGAGGAGACTGAGGGAGACTCCTCAGGGTCTGCAGCTCCTCCCGAGGGGAGGCAGAGGGGCAGCTCTGAGCTCTGCTCTCTGGGACCAGGGACAGACCTGAGGGAGCATCTGGAGCTGTGTCAGGGGGTTGGGATGGATATTGGGAAAGGTTCTTCCCCCAGAGGTGTTTGGGCACTGAACAGCTCCCCAGGGCAGTGGGCACAGCCCCAAGGCTGACAGAGCTCCAGGAGTGTTTGGCCAATGCTCTCAGGCACAGGGTGCAGTGTTGGGGTGTCCTGGGCAGGAGTTGGACTGATGATCCTCCAAGTCCCTTCCAGCTCAGGAGACTCCAGGATTCTGTGATTTAGAATAACTGTATTCCTGTGCCCTTGCTAGAACTCAGCTCTTGCCTCCTGGGCAGGTTCTGTGGCCAATGAGGTGGAACTGGCAAAGCCAGAAGGGTGTTCACATTCACTATTTGGGCAATTTGCTTGCAAAGCACTTGCACTTCTCATTAAGTTCACCAGTGCCACAAGGCACTCCTGAACACACAGCTACAGAAATCACACACCACCAGACGTGAATAAAGAGCTAGAAAAATCCAGGGGTAACGACGCGTTCCAATCCCACAATTAGGAGCAAAACTGCCTAAGCAATTTCATGGGTATTTTCCATGCAAAAGGAAACAATTCCAGCCCCAAAAGACTTAGATACCTCCCACAAACAACAACACTTCTGAGTTCTAGTTCTAGACTGAGTGCACTGCACTCCTGAAATGAAAGTTGTCCTGCCACGTGAGCTGTAGCTACTCACTCCCTGAGGCACCTGAGAGCATGGCAGCAAAATCCTCCTCCCCTTCTGCTTTCAAGGCTTCCAAGGACACGTTCATTGCTTTTTAGCTTCATCATTTCTGTGTCTTCCAGGGAAGACACCACAAAAAGAAAAATAAAGCAGGCAAAAGGTGAAGCTGCACATCCATTCCTGATCCTACACTCCCCTGGAGAGGGAGTCAGCACAGAGCACAAGTTTGTCCCCACTGTTCTGCAGTCAGGGCTGCAATCTGCTCAGTGCAGCTGACTGGAAACCCCCAGACTTCTCCCCACCCTCAGCCTGACAAGCCAGAGCCACAGGCAGGGAGGATTCCATGGCCTAGATTGGGTCAATGGCTGCTCACAGACCTTACCATCACCACCACAGCCCAGGAGATGCAGCAGGGAAAAGTTACACCTCAGGCTGGACATTGTGTCACACTACACTGGGAAGTGGGAAGGAACCTCCTGATGTTCCCCCAGGGCTCAAAGCCCTGAGGTATGGCCAGTGCTCCCCTGAAGATCCAATAGAAAGAACAGTATCCAATGAATTCTAAAGTTCTCCTAGGAAAATCCTGGATGTCCACAACACATCACCATAAACACAAGCACAGTGAGCAGCACAGCAACAACCCAACACGTGCCCAGTGCACCCACGTACTGACTCCCTCATCCCAAACCAAGCCACACCTGGAAGGGCTGAGGACTGCAACAGCCAACCTGGGGAATGCAGAGCCCAGCACTAACCCTCCAGTATGACTGGGAGGAACTGGGACCATGCTGGGGGTGACTGGGATCAGTAGAGATTTAGACACAGGCACCACGTGAAGCTTCAGCTGAGAGCCATCAGGAAAACCACACACATGGAAATCAGAGGTGCTCTGAAAGAAAATCTAAGAGTTTCATATTCTCAAGCATATGAATGATATGCTTGGGAATCAAGCAAATAAAGCCCTAAAGATGATGCACAAGGAACTCTTATGCTTCCCACCAGCTCCTGCAGCTTCCAGACACTGGATCAGCCCCAGGCCTGTTCTCTTCTGGGTTAGATAATGACCAGAGTGGTTGGATCCTGAATACAGCACGGAGCATGTGCAGCAGAGAATTCCACAGAGCAACCAGCTGCAGGCTGGGAACGACACATGTGCACAGCTACTTCACAGCACGAGTCCTTTTGTTTGTTTGTTTCTCTCCCACTAACTCCAAGATTCCAGGAATTCTCAACAGCATATCCAGAACTTGTAAATCAAGTATTTTAACAGAGCAAGGATTCAAACCTCTCCCCACAGGAGCTCCTGCAGCTCACTAGATATGGCTCAGGGAAGCAGCTGTTCCATTGGGTTTCAAGGAAACATTAAGTTTCACAACTCTGAACAGTTCATTCCCCTCATTTTTTAAAAGCTGCTACTCCCAACCCGAGGTAAGGAACCTACAAGTTAAATTCCTGAGGAGTGATAAGGCTCTAGAGTCATTTCACTCACCACACCTTTATTTTACTGATCCAAATCAGAGCAAAAGGTTGGTTTGGATATTCAGAGCTCTGGCAGAGTCAAAAAGGCTCAGATGGTATGAAGAACAAAGCACCTGGGGACCAAATTCTGACAAGTTTCAGACATACCTATTGATGTTCCAGTTTAAGAGCTGAACATCTGGGAATCCTTAACCATATAGACAATAGTCACTAATTCAGCCTGGAGTATTCTCTCCTGCAAACACCCAATATCCAGTCCTGGAATTCTAGGCACACTCATCAGCAGTTTGATTACACACACCGAGAAACATTTTGTATTTCTCCACTAAATTGCATTCACTAAGTATTTGCTTGAGGAATCTCCCACAAGGTGACAATTCCTGAGGTCCCAGATCTTACCTGCAACTTTGTCCCTAATAAGCTTTGCAGATTCCACTTCTCCAATGCTGCTGAACAGACTCCTTAACTCATCCTGTGTCATGTTCTGAGGGAGGTAGTTCACAATTAGATTTGTCCTACCAATATCATCCCTGCAATCTTCAGCCATGTGATCTTCATAACCATTAGACATTTTATAATAGATCTGCAAGGAGAGAGAAAAAAAATCCCCAGTGAGTTCTGGATCTTCTTGTTTCAGTAAGTCAAACCTCCTCCACCTGACACCAGCTTGAGTGTTTATTTTAAAAACCCAAGAACAAGCAACTGCCTCAGCTGTGAATTTTTTCCACTCACCAAACAAAACATTTTTTGTTGAAAATTCCAGAAGAATTCATTCTTTCAAGCTCCCAAGCTTGGCATTTCACAGAGCTCTGTACCAGCAAAGAGCTCCTCAGGCTTCTGATCGTTACATTAATAAAAGCATAAGGAGATTTTGCAGAGATTCCTATACACACCAAAGTATTCCCAGAGCCAAGGGAAAAATCCCCATGTCCAAGCACTTGACCAGCCACACCCAAACTCCCACCTCAACCAGAATTCCAGCCTTATTCCCAAAGCTAGGACAGGGAGAGGAGCAGCCAGATCCTGCACAGAAACAACTGATGTTAAAATACCTCCAGCCACAGTTTGCCTGAGCACTGAGCACCTTCCCTGAGCAGGCAGCAGTGCTGATCCTGCCCAGGGGTCATCAGCAATTCCAAGTGACAAACCAACACCTCAGCACAGCTCTGGTGCAGCAGGTTTCTGTGACACTGCAGACACAGCTGCTCCCATGCCAAGGGCCTCAGCAGCAGTGGTAGAATCATGGAATGGTTTTGGTGGGAAGGGACCTTAAAGCCCATCTCATCCCACCCCTGCCATGGGCAGGGACACCTCCCGTCAGAGCAGATTGCTCCCAGTCCCATCCAACCTGGCCTGGAACACTCCCAGGGATGGAGCAGCCACAGTTTCCCTGGCCAACCTGTACCAGTGTCTTACCACCCTCACAGGGAGAATTCCTTCCCAATATCCCACCTATCCCTGCCCTCTGGCAGTGGGAAGTCATTCCCTGTGTCCTGGCCCTCCATCCCTTGTCCCAAGTCCCTTTGCAGCTCTCTTGGAGCCCCTTTAGGCACTGGAAGGGACTCTGAGGTCTCCCTGGAGCTTTAGAGAATCTTCTCCAGGCTGGACACCCCCAGCTCTCCCAGCCTGGATCCAGGGCAGAGCTGCTCCAGCCCTCAAAGATCTCTGTGGCCTCCTCTGGACTCACTCCAGCAGCTCTACATCCTCCTGAGTTTGGGGTCTCCAGAGCTGGATGCAGTATTCCAGGTGGGATGGAGACAACATGAACATTTCAGCTCATGCAGGACTTAAGCTGGGAAATTCTTCAAGGAGAAATGAGCTTTGTGGCACCTTCACTGGAGCACTGGGAATAGGCCACAGTGAGCACCGCACAGTCCTCAAACCACAGCACACCTGAGGCTGCTGCCACAGCTCCTGGCCCAACACTTCAGCCTTTCTCTGCAACAAAGTGCAGCCAGCATCACCCAGGAGATGCCACGCAGGAAGGGCAAACGCCTTCTATCCCTCACACAAACTCCTCCCATGTCCCCAGGGCTCTGCACATTGCAGCCCAGACAGCCCACAGGGCAGTGACAGGGCACTGCACGCTCTGCTGCTGCTTGACTCACTCTGCATTCAGGCTATATCCCTTCAAACAGCAGGAGATCTCCATCATGACCCAACACCAAAAGCCAGCTGGGGGCAGGGAGAAATCACAACATCCACAGACTCTCACAGATTCAAGAACGTTTAGACAGTGCATGAGGGGAAACAAGATGAGGCTGCACAGGAAAGGTTATCCCAGTGTGTACACACAGTACAGGTCATGCACTTCAAAGCCTCAACTCAGATCTCAGCAACACGTTTGAGGCTTTCAGCAGCTGATGGCACCGTGCCCCGGTAAAAACAGGGAATAACACTGTAGTTTTCCTTACATACAAAACCAAACCAGACGTGCTGTGCCTGTGTTTGAGAGGTGCCTGATGCTGTTTCCAAAAAAGCAAGTCCATGACCACAGAGGGAGAACCCTCAGGTTGAGTGGCAGCTCTGTGTTTCCTGAGCACAACTCCTACATTCCATGGGAACAACCATCTTCCTGACCTGGGAACATGATGCCTGGGCACACATGGAACTGAGAGGCACAAAGTGAGGTGCCACTGACTCCTACCCCCAAACTACTGTGACCCTATTTCTCCTTTCACTGTGCCCCAGCCATTGATCAGGTTGGGATTCTCTGGCCACAGCACTGCAAATCAGCTAACAGGAAAACTTTAGGTTCAATATTCAACTGGATTCAGCTGGCATTTTAACCCTCCCTCTCTCCCCCTACAAGCATGAAACCAGCTCAGTACCAAAATGATACTGAAGGTCACTTTAAAAATGAAAGGTTTGTCTTTAGCTAACCAAGAAGATTCTTTTACCCTGAAACTGAGTGTTAAAGCCATGTAAGTTGTACATTTATGCTCCTTCCACACTACTGAGTACGTTCTGGCTGTAAACCTGGCAGCCAAGCACAGATTTTTTGCCTTTGCTTGCCAGCCCTTCAGAGTTTTCAGAGGTAACAGATCTCACCTCCCTCTGATTCTTTTCCCCTGCGAACCCTGGAGGAGGACACTGCCCTCCTGCTCCTTAGCTTGACTAGACCTAAGATTGTAACATTTTGGTCAATAAAATGTCTCTGCACCACAAGTGACCATTGCCAAGATCCACTACTACATTCCAACAGACTTTACTTCCATGTGCTGAATCAGTGATTTCAGTACAGGATATTTAATCTCTTTTTTTTTTTTTTTTGCTGTCACTTTACAAACATTGGGCATAAAGTTAGTTTTCAGCATATTTTTAGTCTAACAAATCTCAACTGTCGTAACTTTAATATTTCAAAGTAGTTTCCCATCTTCTTTAACAAGCAGTTTGTCTAAAAAGGTTTGAAATACTTCTCTTAGCTGTGTTTATTCATGTCCACTATCTACAGTGACATCATCAAGGTGTCTGTGTCAATGCTGACATTGCCATGCAGAGACACAAGGATTTGAGGCCAAAAACGAAGCCCAATCCTTCAGAGGAATGACCTCATTTCACCACTCTGCTGAGCCATACTCAATTCCTAGGGAGACAATTAATCATCATTAGGAGGCTGTCAGGAATCAGGTACAGACTGCCCATAGTCACCACTCACTGCTGCTCCAGCACTCAGGGGGGATCAGTGCCCCCAGCAACCTCTCAGCTCCATAGGTACCAACCAGGGCGACTGGAAACCTGCAGCTGAGACACTGAACATGTGCAGCCACATCCCAGATTTCCACATCTTTCCAGGTTAATAGTTAGCTCTGAAAGAGAGAGGCTCCAGGCTCTGCTCAGACCTTCACACCAACACCTTCCACGCAGCACAACACCTGTCCCAGCACAAGAATGATGTGGAGCTGATAGAGCGAGTCCAGAAAAGGCCAAGGAGATGCTCCAAGGGCTGGAGCACCCTATGGAGCCAGGCTGGGAGAGCTGGGGGTGCTCAGCCAGGAGGAGAGAAGCTCCAGGGAGACCTCAGAGCCCTTTCCAGTGCCTCAAGGGGCTCCAAGAGAGCTGCAGAAGGACTTGGGACAAGGGATGGAGAGACAGGACACAAGGAATGGCTTCCCACTGCCAGAGGGCAGGAACAGATGAGATATTGGGAAGGAATATCCCATCACCTGTGAGGGTGGTGAGGGCTGGAATCGATTTCTCAGAGCAGCTGTGGCTGCTCCATCCCTGGGAGTGTTCCAGGCCAGGCTGGATGGGGTTTGGAGCAGCCTGGGCTGGTGGGAGTTGTCCCTGCCCAGGGCAGGGGTGGGATGAGATGAGCTTTAAGGCCCTTCCAACCTAAACCAATCTGGGATCTGTGATTCCACAGTTGTTTGCCCCTGGGTCGACGATGCTGACAGTTAGCATCATGGAGTTCTCACATGGGGAAAACAGTTGGACAGCTCAGTGCAGCCAGGACCATCTCACCTTCTGCACTGGTACTCAAAGAGCACAGGTTTATGAGGAACAGACATTAAAAAATGATGTTATTGTCTTCCTTTCTCCAGACAGTGTCAGACTATCCAGAAATTGCCTCTGGCAATTTTTTCACCTACAAAGAAAAACATCTGGAGACAAAGAACTGTGCTGTGAGGGAACAGCTTCTTCCTGAGGGCCAGAGCTCTTGCAGGAGGTGAGAAGTGGCCAAGAGAACTGCAGATTCCAGACACTTCCTGACAACAGTTGCCCCACACATTGATCCATCCCTGTACCCCATTGATCCATCCTTGGATGAGCAGCTGGTACTTTCACTTTGATAGGATGGGAGGCAAGCAAAGTATCAGGAGAAAGAGACAGCATCCAACTTATCCACCAGCACAAAACAAGGAGCTAGAAATGCATCTCTGAGGGCCTGATGAGACACCACAACCTGCTGCTGTGCTCCCACAAGAAGGCCATGGAAGCAGCAGGAGATAGTAAGTATAAAGGGATAACTTTCCTGTGCCACTGCTACTAATACTAAAACCAAAACAAAACACCAAAGGCATCAGACCCAGACACGAGGAACATCTCTGCCTCCTCAGCACAGCTCATTTCCAGCCTATCCCCTCAAAAAACAGATTAAAATCTATTTTTGCATACATCACCTACATATAACGAGGTTGTATAATCAAATGGATCATTTAGGCCAGCAGCTGGGAGCTCGCAGGTGCCTGATCACAGAGCTGCACATCAAACAGGAGAAGTGCTCTGATCACTTCCAGCGCCAGGGAAACGTATCACCTCTGGTTTGCTGAACTCTGTCACTCTCCCTAAAAGCTTCAGTTGGCAGGACAATGCTGCACTGCCTCCCAGGCTGCTTCTGAAGCACTTGGAAGTGACAGAGAAAATCTTTTGGAAGTCTGCAAATACAGCAAGCTTGATTTTTCTGTGACTCAAAGTCCACCAGCTGCACAGGCAGCTCATCCACGTGTGCTCAGTGTGACAGCAACAACTGGGCTGTCCTCAGCTCAGAGCCCAGAGCTTCAGGAAGGGAAGCAGCCTGGTACAACAACTTATAGAGACAGAGCCTGAAAGTACAATGACTTGTCTCAGGTCAAGACAAAGAGGGTTTTTCACAGGAAAGTAAGTGACAGAACATGGAAGAGCCCGAACGAAAAGGTGCTACACTTCAGAGCACGTTGATTGTGAAGTTCACGTCAGCACCATATGGCCACATTCAATAGTCACAACAAGGTTAAGGAGGATGTTACCCACAACATTCCCATTCCCTGTGCTTACTGCTGTTCCCACAAACCTGGCACTGGAACTCCTCTGGGGAAGCAGCACATCCCTTGGGCTCATCTAGCAACAGAAGCACCCAGAGCAGGGCTATAAACTCCCTGTACAGCACACTGAACTACCACACCAGCCTAAGATGTTCCTGTCCACGCTCCAGTGGAGCCTGGGATGAGTCTCCAGCAATGCCAGGTCACAGCTCTAACTCCAGACTGCCGAGGGCTCCTTGGGATCATCACCCAGCCACTCTGCTGCACAACAAAACCAGGACACAGCAACACCTCATGCTGCACACACTGACAGGCTCAGATCCCTCAGACACACCAGGAATCCAAAAAATCCCATCAACCCTAAAGCCAATGGAACATGTGCACTGCCCCAGCTGCAAAGGGACACAGGAGTCAGAGAACTGGAAAGGGTTAAAGCACAAGTACAGGGAAGCACAGCTGGGAAAGAGGTGAGAGCTGAGCAATACCCACATCTGGGGTGTGAAGGGAAAAGTGAACAGAAACAGAGCTCTCAAAAAGTGATCAAATGTCAACAAGAACAAAGCACTAATAAACGCAATGACTCTCCACCCTTCCCATCTCTTTCGTGCTTTGCTCTCCAGACATCTCTAAGTGGAACACAGCATCCCAGTGCAAGTCCTCACCAAACAAACTGTGCCTCCCTTCCCAGGACCTCCCGGACAGAAGCCTCAGCATAGCAGCACCGAGCAGCACGGAGCTCCCCTCCAGTCCACCTGTGTCCTCCCAGGAACAAGCTCCCAGCACAGCCCAAACACAGTCCCTGCCTCTTCCATCCCCTAACACAG
>NW_008649751.1:0-9561 GCF_000695815.1 Acanthisitta chloris
CAAGCTACCTTGCTTCAACTGCAGCATTTCTGTGCATCTGCACACTGGAATTTTGGTTTCACAGAGGTAGATAGTGATAGGACAAGGGGTAACTGTTTTAAAGTAAAAGAAGAGAGATTTAGATTGCATGTTAGGAAGAAATTCTTTACTGTGAGGGTGGTAAGGCTCTGGAACAGGTTGTCCAGAGATCTTGTGGATGCCTCATCCCTGCAAGTGTTCAAGGCCAGGCTGGATGGGGCCCTGAGGACTCTGATCTAGTGTGCGGCATCGCTGCCCATGGTAGGGAGATTGGAGCTAAATGATCTTTAAGATTCCTTCCAACCCAAACCAATCTGTGATTCTGCAATTCAGTTATAGCAGGTAGCATTGTGTCCAGGGGACAAGCAACCAGATTGCATTTCCTCAGCGTTACATAGTAGGCAATGCCAGAAGCAACATGCTACAGGTTATTTCACAGAGACAAAGGCTGACAAATAAAAACGACCTTTGCATGCTAGTACTTCTAATTAGCACTCAAGTCCCCTCTGCTGAAAATGCTACTGATTTTGCACTATCATCTCATAGATGGCATATTTTAGGCAGGGCAAGCTCTCTGCTTTTGGTATTTTCTTGTTGAACCACTCCTACACTTCCCAGAAACAGAAACTTTAACTTAGAACTATTTTTATGGATGCTTTTCCAAGGACTTATCTTAAAACAGACATGCTTTAGGAGGATATTTTCATCCAACCACCTTACATCTAATGATCCTTGGTTTAAGCATGTTTATTTACAAAGGATTTAAGCTAAATGAAACTTTTTAAACAAAAGAGAAAATAAATGTAGCAAGATTGTCTACTTTAGTTACTTAAAATATATCTTTGAGTAACAGGGCAACATTCCAAAACACCACCAAACAAGTTCCTTCTTTTCTTGTGAGAATATATGAGAGAGTGCAGCTTTTGGAGCAAACTGACATTTCAACTCAAGCCCCTTATTTTCCCCATTGACTAACAGAAGCATTTTAAACTATAGACATTGAAATGGTATATGTGTCTCACTCATTTTTTGTTGCTAACTAAAGATGCTTAAGCAGTAATCAACTTTCAGACCAGAGTATGACTCCAAGCAATACTCATAACCATTGTGCTCAAAAAATAAGTTATATGGGTTTGTTCACACCATGTAGCAGAGCTATAATGTAACTTCACCACAGCTTGGAAATGAAGAAAAAAATAATTTACAAAAAAAGTACAAGATTACTTGTAACCTGAAATGACTTTGGGACATGTTGCCTGAAAACATCTACTTAGTTCCCTTAACTGGCTCACAACTAAGGAACAGGAAAACAAAACTGACATTTATTTTTGCTGTCATCATTAAAAAACCCCCAAAATAATAGCAATTAAAACAAAAAAAAAACCCCAACCCCCCCCCAAAACCTCCAAACCCAAAACCAGAAAAACCCCATCAACAAAGAATAAAAAGTAGCTGGGTCAGCAGAGGTAAAGAAAGGATTATGATGCCAAACACAGAACGTACGTCTCAAAGAGGCCTTATAGAGAGGATTCTATTCTTTGCCTACAGATCCTCTTCTCCTGGTGGACTGCAGTATGTTAAAATGAACACAGGAAGGGATGCAAATTTTATCAAAGATCAAATGCAAACAGAGTCTTTTGTGTCAGGCATTTCAATGAAGGTGCCAAATAACCAAGTACCAGTGAACAATACTACAGGCATTAGAATAATAGAAGATTTTGGTAAATCAGAGGTGGGGAAGAAATCAAACAGTCCAGCAAAGTCAAAAAAGAAGCCATTAAATCTAATTACAACCAGTAACAAGAGTTCTGCATGATCAGCTTACCCATTTCACACATATCCAATTATGTCTTTTAATGTAATGCAGCCCAATCTCATCTCTGGATGCAGGTTCCATGTTTAATGGGCCTACTGATAAATTAGATTGGTGGATAGGTAGACATGGTCTTTGCAATGAAGCAAATGGACCTTTTAACTTGCATTTCTTTTTCTTGCTTCCTTAAAAAAAAGAAGAAGATGAAAATTTTTATATTATTTCCATCAAGGACATACTTTATCATCATGATGGCCCAGCTATCAGAATCTATTATTTCACTAGTCAGTGTGCTGAGGTAATTGTCTATAAAGACTTTCCCAGCAACGTACATCATTGGTTTGACTGAAGAGATCCACATAACCCTGATGAGCAACACTGTAAAGTTATCAGAAGGCAAAGACTCTTGCAATAGCCTTAAAGTAGATGACAAGGATGTGAAACAATTTCTGAACCTGTCAGCCCTCTGTAACTGTATACAAAGATGCCTACCAGAAGAACAAATACAAACTTAATCACCAGTGGACTGGCATGACAAAAACACTGTGAAGAGCAGGGAGTACTGGGCAAAACTTGGCCCGATTCATCCTCCTTTCCCTTCCTAACCTCTGCCACCTCCTACCCAAATCCATCCTGTAGCCCTGTGTGTTCTCTGGCTCTTTCCAATCTTACATTGCTTCCAAGTATGAACAGACAAGGCACAATGCCACATCAGTTTGACTAAGTAATTGTGGCCATATTATTAGAACAAGTCTATTTCTACAGATCATCTTTTATTAATGACCAGCAGCTTTTACTAACCATCAGCAGCTTGTGATTCTGGCTCTAAACATATAGTTTCAGCATCAGTAACAGTTCAGATAAAAGATGACATAGGAGCATTTATTACTCAGAAATGGCCAGAAGCATGGGCAGACTCAACGATGTTCTTCAGATTTATATGTTTAAGAGCACTTAGGACCATTCCTAAATAGTCAGCAAATTGAAGGTACAGTTTAGCAAGCTAATGCTTTCCCATCTGCTGATTTATTTGCTTAGCCTTTACTGCAGTCAGTCTCTTAGCTGTTTTAACCCAAATTTTCCAGTCTTAAATGAAGAGAAAGTCTGACGAAGATGTGAAAGGCTCTACTACTTTGCCACTTTGGAAGGATCATATAGAAAACCTTGTTCTGAATGCAGGGGACACAGTAAGTCACTGGAGTGCTTTCAGTCTGCATATTCCATTTACTCAGCTCTAAGAGAATAGGCGTATTCTCCTTTTATTGACAAAAACTTTAAGGGGATAGATCTTTCATCTCAATCAAAAGAACAACAGGACATGCCCCTATATATATACACAAACAATTAGGACAAAAACAAGAACTCAGTATATGAACAAAGCTTCTTGTGGAACACTCAGGAAGCCGAGCCAACAATTCCCAAGGTTATCTTTGTCACGAAGACATCCTTATTTATTTGAAACCAGCATGTGTTTCAGTTGCCAGTATAATCAACCACATTTATTGGCAAGCATGCTCAGTGGCAGGTTTTGCAGGCAAGCCTGGCAGCATGGAAGGTACAAAACTAAGGTTCAGTTGCTTACATTCCATGCTCTTGTGAGACTGATGTTTAAACAAGAAAAAAAAATCTTAAGTATTTCTGCTTACTTCTTTCCAAGTCTGATATTTGAGAATACTGGCAGATTTGCAATTCTATTGTGGTATTTTTTCCACCACAAGGAACACTGTTATTTCAAGACCTATGCACCTAAACCATTGAAAACTAGATGTCGATCATGAATGGATATACAAACTGAAGATGATGCCCAGTATAGTTCAGTGTATGCTCCAGTGTTTAGCTACTTTCAAACCATAGGAGATTAATCATAAGAAAAATGGGTAATTTTGAGAAACTGTACTGTGGTCTGTAGGAATAACTGGATTACTACATGCATGTTTTAGAGCTTTTCAGTAGTTACTTGCATTCTCTTAGATACAGAGAGTCAAAGTCTTGCCACCTCACATCATAAGCATTAATGGTGCCCTTAGAATTTGCCTTTAAATCACAGGCTTGTCAAGCCATGCTAAATTAACATGGGTCAACAGATGTGTTAGGCTATACTAAAACAGATTTTCAGGTCACTTCTCTGAAGCCTTGTTTAGCACTCCTGGTTCCTTTCACATGCCCCAGACTGACCTTTCCCTGCAGCAGTCTTGGTGGTGCCAAGCAGATTTGAAACGTTCCTAAAGAATGTTATCTTGAAGAAATTGCCTGACTTCTGTTGTGGAGACACACACAGAAAGTTTGGCAATGAAGAGGCATTACTGGTAATAAAATTAATACGTTGCATTTTCCCCACCCCCAAAATAACCTTCTCCAATAAATAACTTGCAAGGCTGCCTGATCACAAGTCTCAGTACATTACTGTAACTTCTAATGACTGCTAAACTTTTTCGATTCTCTTGATGTGAATCAGCAAAAACTAAATTCAAATATTAAAGCATTAAGGGGAAAAAAACAGCAGTAAGAGAGACCCACGCTAGGGTAGAATATCAACATTCTTTCTCATGACTGACCTCTAAAACGTTTCAAGTTCTCTTTTTCAGTTAATCCTATAGAGAAAGCCAGATTTAAGCCTGTGAAGACGTGTCCACAGTGTTCAACTTCATGATTTATGTAGAAATCTTTAAGAACTTTAAACATGCACAAGGGAGCAGAGATATCACAGCAGTATAATTTGAAACTGTCCAAATACAATAAAATCATTTGCATATTGACAGCTTGCTAGATTGATCCTCTATAGGTACTACAAATGCATCCTTTTGGATACTATAAGGAAATACTACATTTGCTTACTAAAACAAAAAACTTCTTTACAATTGGGGTTTAAGAAGAATTGCACCTATAAAATGCTACTATTTCAGAAGACTGCTCTGATACCTCTGAAAACATCCAGAAGATACTACAGTACTGTTTAATGTTTACACTTGAACAACCCTGTAAAGACACGTTTGACTTAATCAGAAGACCCCAAGTAAAAAACCCATAGCCTTATACTCCTGAACATTTTACTTCTAACTAAAACTTTCCATTCTTGATCACAGTCCAAGAAAATAACTCTTGTAGAGTTTGAGGAAAATACTTTCTTCTCTATAATTAAAAATAGCTGAACTTAGATATTTTCTAAAGCATGCACAATGGAAACTTTCTCTTAATTATATCTCCAGTAAAGTTTGCACAACAGCTAGGGTAGAAAACAAAACTAAATACGCTTTCTATTAAATATGAAACAGTACTGAACTGTATCCCACCATGGTGTGCAATATATATTTGCAGAAATTTTATGAAGAATGAAAATGACAATGTAAAAATAGATGACAATAACCCAAGAAAGCTTAGAAAATCTTCATGCTGCCACACTAGTGATACGGATTCACGTCCAGAAAAGCTCAAACATAGTCTATTTATATGCCAAATTATTAGAGTTCTTAAGTTATGAGAGTTTTGTTATTCTGTTTTTTTTTGTAGTTAACTGCTTCAGTTACTACCTGTTTAACTCTTCAGGCAAAGGAAGGCAAGAAAAATGGAGAAAGGTTTTTCAGTGCAGCTAAACTAATAGCCTGAAGTAGCACATTCATGCCAGAACTCAACCAGAGTTCTGGTTAATTTCATGCCAGAACCTAACAGAGCATTAGATAGTCTGTCTCATAACCTCAAAAACTGAAGTGTGTGTTTCTTACCAAAAACTCAAAAATGGAACAGCAGATTCACTTCTATTTCCAAAAAGATTTAAAAGGTTAATTAGTTAAAAAAAAAAAAAGAAAAAGAATTAGGATAAAATAAAAATTTCATTTACTCCTCTCTTCCTCCCCAACAAAAATGTTCTCTCCCCATGCCATATTCCTCACTGCTCCAAGTTTCTGTACTCTACACCACAAAAATGGGCTTGGGCTACAAATCACTGTGTGTGGAAAGAACACTAGAGTGAAGAAGCTGAGGAAAGACTGTTAAGCATTGAAGATGACTAGTCCTACAAAGACTGGAAAAAAAGGTGGAGTGCACTGACACCACCTCTCTCATACAGTTTTTTAAGGATACCCACCACTTCCAGTTCATTGCTACTCTCACTTCTGTGCATAGGGAAGCAGCTCTAATCTCCAAAACTACTTTTCATGTATACATATAACTGCTAATATTTCATTGTTGTTACATTTTGATTACAGTGAAACAAAGCAAAACAAACAAACAAAAAGCTATTGGAGTTAACTTCCTGTGTTGCAAGAGAGAAAAATCCCCCACAAAACCCAACCAGAAAAAAACTCTGAACACAAAAGCCATGAGAGACCGCCTGCAAGAGCTTAAACTGAGGGCTAAGGAACTACAGATAGCTGAAGAAAACAATGGTGCAACTGTGCAAGAGGAGCAGGAGGAGTTTGAACAGCAGGCTATAATTTATGAAAAAGAGCCCATAACTGAAAGGCACTTGCATGAAATCCAGAAGCTTCAGAATGAAATCAATAATTTGGTGGAGGAAGTTAATAAATTCAGTCAACAACAAAAAAGCCTCGTATCTTCAATGAGAAGATTCAGTGTTCTTAAAAAGGAATCTAACGCCGCAAGAGAAATCAAATTTCAAGCAGAACACATACGAAAATGTTTGGATGAACTGTCAAAAACAGTGAAAAAAGCTGAAAATGAACATGGGCCATCATGTGCCACAGCAAGAATTTTAGCTTCCCAGTATGCTTTCTTGTCCCACCGTTACCTAAATGCTATGCTGTCATACAATGAGGCTGTAACTGCTAAGCAAGAGAAATGCAGAAGATTTATTGTCCGTCAGCTTGAAGTAGCTGGCAAAGAGGTATCTGAGGAAGAAGTCAATGACATGCTTCAGCAAGGAAAATGGGAGATTTTCAATGAAAATCTACTCACTGAAGTGAAAATTACTAAAGCTCAGCTTTCAGAGATTGAACAGAGACACAAAGAACTAGTCAATCTCGAGAACCAGATCAAAGACATAAAAGAACTTTTTATCCAGATATCAGTTCTGGTGGAGGAGCAAGGGAAGATGATCAACAACATAGAGATCAGTATGAACAACACTCAAGAATATACTCAAGTATCTAAAGAGAAATTTGGGCTTGCAGTCAAGTATCGAAAAAAAAACCCATGCAGAGCAATATGCTGCTGGTGTTGTCCATGCTGCAAATGACAAAAGAAATTAACCCCTTGAAATAGCAATAGTCGCTATTTAGCGAACTGATCTTGTAAAGCAGCCTCAGGATCCCTCGAATTTCCCTTCATTTTTCTTCCCATTTCCCCTTCAACAGAGCTCTCAGGAAAAACTGCATCTGTTTTTCCAAACAGAGTTAGAAGAATGAAAATAATTTTTATGGTTTTCACAGAAACACATGAACTAGGGGAAAGGATCAAAGACACAAGTGACACTTCTTTGTTCTTCTGACTCAAACTAAAACAATGTGGCAACAAACTACCTGTGCTTTTGGGAAGCACTGAAAATACTGCCAATCTCAAAGACAGGATTCTTAAGAATGGTTTTGTTACTTTTCACCAAATAATAATTAATATTTTTAGTTACCTTGTGTTTTATTAGCACTTATATTTGCTTGGTTCAAATTCTAAGCTTTTTTCCCCAGAATCTGAAATTCTACAAAACAAGCCTATACATAAAGCAGACACCACTAGTAACAATCCTGAATGTAATGCCTAAACCAAGCAAGAAGTCAGAAAACGGTTATCAGGAATGTTTCAACACTACCTCTTATAGGAAAAGTTACTGACAGGCTTACTAACCTACTTAGCACCATGAAATAATGTTACAGTCGGACAGTGTGCACTGTCTTATGGTATGCAAACCAGACATTGGGTTATTTATTTAATAACACCATGCTGTATTGGTCACAGGTAGGGGCTGAGCTGCTCTCTTCTGAACACATTAAAGATGAGTAGCAGCAGCAGACCACATCATCAGGCCTACAGGGACATGTTAGCATCCTGCTGAGAAGCCAAGCATCAATGAACTGACGCAGATATATTTACATTATTCAACTACACAGGCAGATCCCTACCAGGTAAGGATAGGGGAATATGATACTTTATTGCAAGGTGATAAGGGACATTCTAGGAATGTGATACTTTATTACAAGGTGATAAGGGACATTCTCACTGCCGCCTGGTCTATCCACATATGCAGTTGCTGCTGCAGTCTCACTTTTGCTAATACAAAACTGAAAGACAAAGGTATAATAAAACAATAGAATCCCATCCTTATAAAAAGCCATAATCTAGAACTAGAGAATGACTTAGATTGGAATGAAATTCTGGGGGACCTCCATACCATCCTCCTGCTCCAACTCTTGCTCAAATCAAGACAGAAGTTTCCCTGGTTGCAGCCTTTGTCCACCACTTCTCATCTCACCACCATGATCCCAAGAAGAGCCCAGTTCTGTTATAATCACACCTTATGACTTAGGCAGCAGGAAGATCTCTCCTTTAGTTGCTTTAAGTCCAAACAAACACACCTCTCCGACTCTCCTTATATGTCTCATGCTCCAGTACCAAAGTGGACTCACCATAGTATAATCACATTTGTCTTTACAGTCTTCTTGTAGTGGGAAGTCCAGAATGGTACAGGACATGCATTTCTTTGTACTACTATAGGGGTTGCCAGAACAAATAATGGAGAGTTTCCAGAACTCTATATGGCTCCATGAAATTCTGCTAACAGTAGAAGCCTTGGATCCCTGCGTAGGTACGAAAAACATGCCTAAAGTAGTAAATATGAATACCTAATTCCCCAAACCAGAGCAGGTGCCATTGACTCAGCCTGACCCTGAAGATGCCTTAGATGCTCTTTATGAAACAGCTGAATTAACAATACAAGAAGCATACCACTACTTTATCTTCCAGCAGCAGTTATTTCTGTAGCAAAGAGAAGCAAGCAGAAGAAGAGTGCTCTTGCTTTCCATATTCCAATGGTTGGCTTCTCCCCTGTACACAACCCCTTTTGGAACTGAAGGAGAAACAGCACTCTAATGCAATTGAACAGAAAATAGCAATGCAACTGACACATAAAAGTTACTGCCAAAAAGAAGTTAAAAAACCATTCCACACTAAAACCAAACCAGAAATGTGTTTCTGAACCCTTTTCTGCTGTGCAAAGACACAGTCAACACCACGGTATCAGCATACAGAGAAGACAGAGCAAACTGCACTGCAATTCTGCAGGACACTAAGTGAGCTAGATGCCTTTAAGTGCATCTAGCAGGGGAAGAAAATAAAAATCAATGTACTATCAAAGGGCAGCCCTGAATTATTTTCAAACTGTGATTTTTATAAATAGTTGGATTCCTTCCATCCCAGATTAAAACCCCAATTAAAATGAACTGTTATCAAAATACAATCAAAGGTCTGAACCTTAAGGTGAAAAATATTATTTACACAGTAGCAGCAAAAAATAAAATTAGATGATGACGCTACATCTCATTAAATAATGTCCCTTAACTGTTGCATCTAAGGTAATTACATTTATGTTCTAAGGGCAGAGTAGAAACTAACCAATAAACAAAACAGAGAAAAAAGTTCCTATGGCCAACATGCTCTCTCTCATACATATATATATGCAGCCAGAACTGACAGAAGAGAAAAATCAAAATACAACAAGTGCCAGCTGTTTACACAGCATTTCTTTTCCTGCTTTTACCGTTAGAAAAAACAAAGGTACATGACAG
>NW_008649752.1:0-3398 GCF_000695815.1 Acanthisitta chloris
GTGGTGGCTTGTTTTTTCTAAGCACAAAACAGATCTTACAGTCAGTGTACTGTAGATAATACCTGAAGTTTAAGACATTGGTTTTGGGGTTTTTTGCTGAAAGCTGCGGCATTTTTAAGCTGATCAATTGCACAGTTACAGCTTGAAAAATGTGTTGCATTATGCACACCATTCTGAAGAAAAATTTTAAGCTGTTATGATGCAAAACATATTTATGTTCATTACTTTTCCCTTTTAGTCTTTTATGATTAAAAATATGTTGTGCGGAGTTCTACTGCATATATTTCATTCTTTCTAAGAAATGCCTCACATCGATTTTCACACCATATGAGGAAATCACTGGAACCTTTATTGATCTTCTATTCGGTTTCATTAGACTAGGTTACCTTTTACATTCTAACCTTAACTGTATCTTCCTGCATTCTTTGCTCTCTACATACTGATGCAATTAAGATACTCTGGTAAGCTGAATAAGCATTTTCAGTGAAAGCTCATTCAGTCCTACTTAAGAACTCTCCTAATGTCACAAAGAATCTGTATGACCTTATGACCTGAATTTCCAGGGCAGAGCAAAAGGTTAAATAACCACAGTCTTTACATCTCACATCTTCAAGGATAGATGAATTGGGAAACTGCGTCAGCTAAGGACTCTGTTTTGTTGAAATTGATTCATCATAACCTTATTTCTTCTTAAACTCCCCAATGTAAGTCTGTAAGAAAGCAAGATCCATAAGATCAAGAGCAATGAACCTAGCAGTAGGTATATGAAAATAAAAGAAAAATGTATACTAAGTGACTAGTTTGCTCTTACATACCAGTTCACAGACTGAATACAGAGCTACTCACCAATGCCACTGAACAGCCATTTCCAACACAGAAATTTTCAGATTTCTAATTTCTTAACATTCCTGAAAGACATGGTTTTGTAGATACTTAAAATTAGGTTCTCACACAGGAATCAGTTTTTTCAATTTGTGAAAATTAAACACCTATTAAAGAAAATGCATGTACAAAAAGTAACCTATCTGCAGAGTCATAGTTAGCATTTTCTTGCTAGATAGTATTTTTTTGTGTATGTCTCTTTATGTCTGACAGGTGAAACCATATTCCAGTTGCCTTGTGCCCTGTGAAAGACATATTATCTGCTGAGCAGAACAAAACATGCTGTGGTATATTTGCTATGGTTTTCCTCATCGTTGAAGACTTTCAAACATGCCATTTTCCCGTGGCATATGCAGCCTCCCAATAGGTAGAAGAAGTAAAAATATGAACAAGAACAGAATGTTTCCATGTTCTGGGAAGGCATTTTAAAGCTACTCAGGGAAAGAAATTCCCAAGTTGTTCAGAAGAGCCAGTAAACTGTGAACAGTGGAATACATATTTAATGCAATTAGGTATATTGGGAAAGTTCTTGGTGTTATTCTTAATCCCTGTATTCTAATATGATGTCAAGATTGATATTTCTTGCCATGGAGATATGGAGTATCCTTGCCATCCTTCTACTTTGTTGTCTGACACCCTCTGCAGTGAAGCTTACAGGAGGCAACACCACACTTCTTTGGACTCATGCATCTTGGGCAGGATGGGACTAAAACTTCCTTCTGGTAGCCACTGCACAGAAACATAGAATACCATAAACTCACTATAAAATAAAGCTTTTGTAATTTTCTTTGCAGTTTTGATACCACCACAACATCTGTTTCCTTAGTGTCACTATAAGCCTTATCAGTACAGCTTCAACTGAGCTACTCACTATAGGATGATGTGGGAACAAGGTGGAACCACTGAGGTCTGCTTTGACCCTGGAATGAGATTTTGCGTAAAATTTCTTATGCAACCAATAGCCCTTTAGCCTGGAAGACAAAGAGTGGGAATTTGACCCAACAGAGATCCACATCCATGTATATGTCTGCATTATATTCAAGACGCTTCATAACAACAGAATTCAGCTAAAAGGAATGTCATTTACAGAAAACAGATTACTTATTTCATTACAAAAAATAGATTGTGCTGGGCTAAAAATATTTTTTTTAAATAAGTGGAGTTTTGACTGTTCTAATGTTGAATGTGTGGCATTTCTTAACATAAATTTACTAAGACAGATTAGTTTACAGCCATATCTCCCAACACTTGGAGCTTACGCACAACTGCAAGAAGTCATGAGAGCCCACCACGTCTTGCATTAGATATGCAAGAACAAGACTAATGAATATGTCTGAAACTTTAAGCAGTGCCTGAGTTCCACAGAGGTTACATCAAGTATTGTGAACATCTGAGATAAATAACTACAATGTATGGATCATCACATAGAACTGTAATGTTAAAAAGTGGAAGTGTATTCAGCATTTATATTCCTTTCTCTCCCCTTTTAACAGAAGACCACAGTGCCCTAATGAAATCTTGCTTCCTCATAGCCTTGTTTTCCTTTTACTCAGTTCTGTGTTGAATTCATCAAAATCCTCTGTCTAAAGCATCAGTCTGTTGCCATGGAAATTACTGATGTCACAAATTTAGATAGAACTTCATGACAGGATCAATTTTTTTTAAAAAAAAATGGGGCTAGAGAAGAAGAAAACTGTTGTTTAAATAACAAAGCTTGGACAACATGCTAAAAGGAAAAAGTATACAGTGTTGTACAAAGAGTAAGGTGATTTATTGCTTAAGTCAATTGGAGGAAATTTCTCTTTCAAATACAAAGCTATTTTTTAGACTTGTATGTAAAATATGTATACAAGTGTATCATAAAACCAAGCATTCTAAACCTTTACACCTTGAACTATATCGTATATAAAACCAGATGTACACAAAATAGACATAATAGTGAACAAGAAGTGAAGATAAGCTGGGTTTCTAAATGTAAAGAATATGAAAATAAACAAGTTTTAATTAAGAGTTGGTACATATACTCTCTTCATTACTGGAAAAGTTAATTGAAGTACTATTTAAAGATTTATTTAAATTAATGTTGGCATGTTCACAAAGTGACATTTCTTTGAAATCAGATTTTGCATATTTTTAGTAATTTTTACAGTATCTAAGACTTCAATTACATGGTTTGGCTGAAAACTTCTTACTAGCTCTATTATGTGGTCTGCCAGACTTGTCAGATACAGTATGTCTTCGATAAAAATGCACTCACAAGATGCTCAGTGGCACCAAATGAGCTACTTTCCCATTCTCAGTACAGAATGTAACCAGCTGTTACACTGTTACTAATAGAAAACTAGCAACAAAGGTAGGAAACAGATAATTGACAGGTCTTTGAAGACAGAGCAGTTTTTGAAAGAAATACAGAGTGGCTGCAACTTTTCAATTATGTTTGGTCAAATCCCAGTAAGTGGCAGAGCAATTTCTTTCTTCAAAATAGGACTAATTAGCCTTTTGAACAGGATAACATT
>NW_008649752.1:3469-4878 GCF_000695815.1 Acanthisitta chloris
TACATTGCTTTTTTGGATATCCCTGTCTTGAAAGTATCTGCCTCTTCTTGTGGGGGTTCCAAACACTTGTACAACCAGAAGAGCAACTAGATGTCTTAAAAACTGGGTGTTGAAATGCTCTCTATCATGATACCCAGCTCACATTTCGAAGGATTTACCAGTAAAATTCACTTGTTGTGTCTAAGAAAACTGACGAATATACTGTTTGTACAGAGTTACGGAGGGCAAATTGCTTACATTAAAGATATGTCATACAGGCAGACCTCATAAAAGATGCAGGTGGAGAAAGATACTGTAGGCCCTTTCTGTTCTGTCCCTTTTCTAATAGAAGTGCATCTCTACTATGAAATGTTTGGGGTTTTTTTTGTAATATGTAAATTGTAATTGTATAATTTACAGTTGTGTGATTTGCACATGGAAAACAAAGAAGTGTCAGGTAACAGACAACGTGGCTTTACAAAGGGGATATCACACCTGACAAATCTGGTGACCTTCTATGACATGGTTACAACACTGGGCAGATAGAGGCAGGGCAACTACCTGGGCTCATGCAAAGCATTTGACACTGTCCTGCACGACATCCTTGTCTGTAATTGGACAGACATGGATTTGATAGATGGACCAGTCAGTGGATAAAGAACTGTCTGGATGGTTGCATGCAGAGAGTTGTGGTCAACAGCTGTTTGTCCACTTGGAGACAGTGAGGTGTCCCTTAGGGGTCAGTGCTGGGACCCATACTGTTCAACATCTTTGCTGGTGATAGGGACAGTGGGATCAAGTGCACCTTCAGCAAGTTCGTTGACGACACCAAGCTGTGTAGGGCGGTTGACATGCAGGAGGGGGGGGATGCCATCCAGAGGGACTTTGACAGTCTGGAGGGGTGGGCCAATGCAAACCTCACGAAGCTCAACAAAGCTAAGTGCAAGGTCCTACACCTGGGTCACGGCAATCCCAGGCACACTTATAGCTTGGGTGAAGAAGTGATTGAGAAAAGCCCTGCAGAGAAGGGCTTGGGGGTGATGGTTGATGAAAAAGTCACAATGAGTTGGCAGTGTGTGTTCGCAGACCAGAAGGACACTCAAATCCTGGGCTGCATCAAAAGGAGTGTGGCCAGCAGGTTGAAGGAGGTGGTTCTGCCCCTCTACTTTGCTCTTGTGAGACCCCACCCGGAGTACTGTACACAGTTTTGGTGTCCCCAATACAACAAGGTCATGGGACTGTTAGAGGAACTACAAAGGGGCCATGAAGCTTATAACAGGACTCGGGCACCTTCCCTACAGAGTCAGGCTGAGGAAGTTGGGACTCTTTGGCCTGGAGAAGAGAAGGTTGCATGGAAACCTCATAGCAACATTCCAGTATCTGAAGGGGCTACAAGGAAACCAGACAGGGACTCTTTGTTAGGCGCTGCA
>NW_008649752.1:5018-20573 GCF_000695815.1 Acanthisitta chloris
GGTTGCATGGAAACCTCATGGCAACCTTCCAGTACCTTAAGGGAGTCTGCAGGGGAGCCAAAGAGAGACTCTTTCTTAGGAACTGTAGCGATAGGACAGGGGCAAATGGGTATAAACTGAAAGAAGGGAAGTTTAGAATAGCCATTAGGAAGAAATTCTTTACTGTGAGGGTGGTGAGATACTGGAACAGGCTGTCCAGGGAGGTTGTGGATGCCACAACTATGGCAGTGTCCAAAGCCAGGTTGGATAAGACCTTGAGCAACCTGGTCTAGTGGGAGATGTCCCTGCCTATGGCAGAGAGGTTAGGATGAGATTATCTTTAAAGTCCCTTCCAACCATTAACATTCTATGATTCTTGATTCTAGGCCCAGATCCTGGAGCCAGGAGATAGTTGGAATGTGCAACTAGACCTAAATAGGTGGAGAACCATCATTTACACGTGAGCTGGGAGATCTAAGAGAAAGGAATAGGTATCCTCCTGTCTTCTGTCCTGTCTCTAGGTTAGATTATTGGACAAAATAAATTTATAAACCACTTCTTGTTACTCATTTTTGTAGTTTTGGAATACTTACTCTGTATTAGCAACAGCTGTGCATGTAAGACCCCAATCCAAACCCTATTGAAATCAATGGAAGGGTCTCAGTGTCTTCAAAACAGAAGTGAATAGAGCCAAGATTTTAAAAGGAGAATTTTTTTCTAGTAAAAAGAAATTGGCCATACAATAAAGTTGGGCACTCTGAGGTTGGTGATAGCTAACATATTCCATCTTCATAATAACGAAGAGTTTATGCTGCCTAAGGTTAGCTTATTAGTATCTAATTGGAAGCCAGGCATAAACTTCTTTCAGTCAGCACTTCATTAAATTTACAAGCATTCCTACACACACTTGTGTGTGGGATGCAGAATAGATGAGAGACATTTAACTGCTTGGAAGCTGACTTTGGCACAGAAGTGTTCATCCAGACAGATTTTCTTTTCCATATTTGAAGGGCAAAAGCAGAAAACTATTTCATATTATAGTCATATGCTGCCTACATTTGTCCCCCTGTCCACATTGTAAAACAGCTTACATCTGCAACAAGTGTAGCCATTCAGACTAATATTTGCCAAGGTGAATGCCTGCCTCAGGCTTTGTCTAAGTTTAAACTGGAAAAGTTCGGTCATTTCTAAGACTGCCCTTGGAGGAAATTAATGTCTTGAAATAAATGCTAGCTAGCCTTATGTGTCATCTCCATGTCTTCTTACAGAGTACTACACTTCATCAGAGACTGGAATGCCAAGGATATGCCTTTTGCTGACTTTTCACCTTGCTGTCAAAAGTCATGCAAACTGGTTAAGTTGCAGTATTTCCAGCTTGAAGAGTCTAAAGTTTAGAAATAAGCCATAAAAAAAGACAGGTTTGTCCTGGATGAAAGTGGTGCCATATTGTAATATTAAGCAGTGTCATAGCAGGAATTAAATCCATGAAAATATCTGAGTTTTTTTCACTCTGTTTGAAACCATTCTTAAAGCTACATTTTCTATATAGTGATGATAATGACCAAATCAATGTTCAGTTCAGGTCATGTTCTCACATGAAAAGTTTGCCTGAGCTTAAGGATAAATGTGAAAAAAATCTTTTACTTTCAGGTGACATAGCCACTGATTATGAGAGTCATCAAGGGTGGAGGCAAGAGAATTAGGAAACTCACTCTAACTCTCAGTTTGTGTTGTCCAAACCCACTTCTTAAAAGTTTTCAAGCAATAAGGTGTAAGATCAATTAATTCTTTGGGATGCTGGGTTTGTCAGTCATAAATGACTTGTGAAATTTCTCAGGTAATTTGTAGATGACCCTGTTGTCTCCCATAGTCTGCAGCTCTAAGAAAACCTTGTATACAGGAATCACAAGTAACAGGGTTTTCATGAGGTCAAATGGAAAGAAGCAAGTGCAGTCTGGACTCAATAATTCCAATACCACTGCAAGACTGTTAGTACAAAAGTTGATACTTTCTCACACTCCCCCAGGAAGGTTCCAAAAGAGACTGTAGGACCTGCAGTTTTCCCTTCTAATAAGCACTAAAAATACAAGATAGGACTTTTTGAAAAATTGAACTTCCACCTCTGGCCTACATATTTGTTTTTCTCTTCTTAATGACAAATTGCACAAGCTAGACTGCATGCATTTGTTAATGCTCTTTTCCCTTAAATGGTTTTGTAGCAAGCTCAGATTCAATTCCCCAGTTATGCCTTAACATTGCTGACTATAATTTTTGTTATGCTATAATGCTTCTGAAAGATTTCATTTTATACATGTAGGAGTTTCCTAAGATTTCCAAAGAAAGTAACTCTTCATACAAGACTTGGCAGACAAACAACAAAACAATTTTGGCCAAAAAAAGTGCTATATTTTAACTGCCTAAACAAAAAATATATATTCTTTCTTTACATACATTGGAAATTTTTGCTACAAAGCACTGTGAATTTATTAATTCAGGGTTTTAAATTAAACCAGACAACTGGAATTGGTTTATCATTGGATAATTATTACTTGATAACATTTTGATTCATTCAGCTCCATGAAAAAATAGTAGAAGACCTTCACAGTGTCTTCTGATAAAATTAAAAGTACTGAATACTTTTCAAGATGTAAGCACAGTAAAATATTGGTACCATTGAATTCAATGGTTATATTCCTTCTGACAGCATTAGGACCAGGATTTCACTTTATTTCACCCTGGAAAAAAGTCTCCTTATTTTTTGTCTACCACTTTAATCTGAATTCGGCATATTTCTTCTGCCTCCTCTAATTTTATGCTAAATTAGATGTATTTTCTCATAAACAGTTTTACTAGAAAGACACAATGCAATTCCAATCCCCTGCATTTGGAAGTGACTATGGATTTTGACTGCTCTGAGTACAAAAGAGGTTTTCTTTTTAGAAAATTTCAGTTCCTCATTCTGAGAAACCCATGCTCATTAAAAGATAAAGCAAATGAAAAGGGGAGACTTGTAATACAAGTGGCAAGGACAGGTACTGAGTCTAGGTTGCTTACAGTGGTACAAGGCACAGTCAGGAAGAGAAAACTTCTATTTAATTGTATCAAGACCTGATTCATATCAGTGAAAACAAGAAAGGGAATTACCACAGTATATACTGAAAAATCCAATATTTTGTCGATTTTTAGATTAGCCTGGAAAAATAGTGAAGAATATGCTCTTTTGCTTTGATGGTAGGTGCAATTTAACTGGATTTTTCCTGTTCTAGTGTCTGTAATTCATTATCTGGAATCGAAGTAAGGAACAGGCTTAGAAAAAAAAAATTTCTAGTCATAGGAATTACAAATGTCTTGTCTTAAGAATTATATTTTACAAAGTAATTCATGTATAATTTTGCTACTACAGCCTAGCTAATGTTTCAAAAACATCTCTGTTGGACTGTGCAGATTTTTCATGTTATAAGTATGAAACATCACAGTTTTCTGTCTTATCTGCATTTTTTGACTAAACTAAGTTCCTTCTTAGATCTGTATGCAAATTTTGATCCAACTCACTACAGTTTTTCAGAAGAGATTGAGTCTCCTCACCAATACAATTCTTATTGCTATCAAATAAATAAGAGTAGTAATGATCTGACATTTCAAAAAGGAATTGATGAGGTGAGAAAGTGTTTAATTAGGCAAGAATCAGGTACAAGTCACAATCTGCTAATAACTCTGAAAGACAATGAAAATCATTTATAAATTACATAATTCCTGTGTTATGATAATCAACACATATTTCTAAAATAGAACCATAAATCAAAAAGCACTCAGCGAACTGAGATAGCTAAACTACTGTCTGACATTCCCGTGCATTATAAGGGAACAATAAATTTTCAGTTGTGGTTGAAGGCAGATCTAGAGCAAATCATAATGACTCTATATATGTATTTTAACATGTTAGAAAAATAAAACATGTCATCCAAATATATTAAACCTATATTTAATCTGTTTAGGGATCTTCTTGGATGAATCTCATGGGAGCAGGTCCAAGACAGTTAGTTGTTATTTAAGGCTCACTTCCTCCAGGCTCAAGTACGATTCATACCAAAGAGAATGCAATTCGGCTAAGGGTGCATGAAACTTCTGTAGATGAACCAAGAACTCCTGTCATTACTGAAACACAAGCAAGAGATGCACAGGAGGTGGAAGCAGGAACAGGCCACTTGGAGTGAATATAGAGAGGTGGTCAAAGGAAGTAGATATGAGACAAGAAAGGCCAAGACCAACCTAGAATTGTATCTGGCCAAAGATCTCAAATATAATAAAAAGGACTTTGTTAAATACATAAATATCAAAAGGAAAACAAAGGATAATGTGGGTCTAATAGTTAATGGAGAGAGGACCCTGATAACACAGGATGCAGAGAAGGCAGAGTTATGGAATGCCTTCTTTGCATCAATCTTCACAGATTCCAGCCCACAGGGATATTTCACCCAAGAGACCAGGGTAAATGAAGGCAGCGAAAAAGACTTTCCCTTGGTCACAGAGGATTGGGTCAGAGAACACCTAATTAAACTGGACATCCCCAAATCCATGGGCTTGACTCATGGACAACTTGCTGTCCACCAGGACCCCCAGGTCCTTCTCCACAGAGCTACTCTCCAGCAAGTCATTCCTCAACCTGTACTGGTGCTCAGAGTTATTCCTTCCCAGGTGCAGGACCCTGCGCTTGTCCTTGCTGAATTTCAGTTGGTTCTGCTCTGCCCATCTCTCCAACCTGTCAAGGTCCCTCTGAAGGGCAGCACAGCCCTCCAAGGTATCAGCAACTCTTCCCAGTTTTGTATCATCAACAAACTTGCTGAAAAGGCACTCTGACCCCTCATCCAAGTTACTGATGAACAAGCTGAACAAAACTGGGCCTGGTATGGAACCCTAGAGGACACCATTAGTGGCAGGGCTCCCGCTAGATTCTGTGCCACTGATCACAACTTTTTGGGATCTGTTGCTGAGCCAGTTCTCAATCCACCTCACTGTCCACTCATCCAACCCACACTTTATAAGTTTTCCAATGAGGATACTGTAGGACACAGTGCCAAAAGCCTTGATGTAGTCAAGGTAGACAATGTCCACTGCTCTCCGTTCATCCATCCAGGCGGTTGTTGTGTCATAGAAGGCAATCAGGTTGGTTAAACATGACTTATCTTAAGTGTATCCATGCTGACTACTCCTGATCACCTTCTTGTCTTCCATGTGGGGAGAAATGGCCTCCAGAATGAGGCATCCCATTACTTTTCCAGGGACGGAGGTGAGACTGACTTGACCGGATCCTCCTTCTTGCCCTTTTTGAAGATTGGGATGACATTTGCCATCTTCCAGGATTCAGGCACCTCTCCTGATCTCCATGACTTTTCACAGATGACTGTGAGCAGCCTGGCTGTGATGTGTCCACCAGCTCCCTCAGCACTCGTGGATGCATGCCATGAGGGCCCATGGAAGGTTTGTCAAGGAGATAAGTAACTAGGGCCAAAGAGATTGCATAACTGCAGAAAGGTATGCCTAAAGGAACTTTGAGGAGCAGATGTGTTTATCTCTTTTCCCAAAAAACTAACGTACTGGCAGATCCTTATCTAAGGTGGTCTTAAAAATGCCCATCAATGGAGACTTCACAGACTTCGTAAGTGATCTAGTCCAGTGCTTTTCAGCCGTTTCTGTGAGTGTTCCTCAATGTGCAGTTCTAATTTTTTTTGCTGTTGTTTAAGCCTATTACTTCTCCTCTTATCCTTCTTGAATTGGCAATAATTACCATAATCCTTGCAGCAACATTTTGTATACATGAAGATTCTCCTTAGTCTTTTCTCCTTTTTTTTTGTTCATTAACCTCTGTTTTCCCAGTTTTTCTTGTAGGTCCTGTATTTGGTGAGCTCCATTTCATGGCCCTCTTCTGGTTCTCAGATTTTGGCTGGATTTTGCTTTATGTTCTTCTTGAAGGTAGTGTCCCAAACTTAAACTACTCAAAGCCATAATGCTGCAGAATTTCTCTTTGCATCTTTTAAGCTGTTCTCCTGTTTGTAAGCCCCAATATGCTTTTATCCCAACATCATGAACTTGTTAACTCATGGTCTACTGGTAATCCCTTACAAGTCACAGGTAACTCCCACAGAGACCTATTGTGAGCCAGTTGAGGTTCATCATGCAGTTGTGCAATTAAACGTCCTTGTCGGAATACAATGTCTTGTGTTTGCTGTTCAGTATCATCCATTCACTTGCATATCCTTTCTCCAGTTTTGCCAACACCATTTTGAATCTTAAACCTGTCTTCTACTTTACAGACAGTCTCTTTCAGCTCCAGATTATCTGTAAATTTCATAAGCACATTATTGCACTTTCACAGTTTCATTGGAAATATTTAACAGATAAAACAAGGTGCAGGCTACTGCAAAATGCTGCTTTATCCAGCTTTTATTTAGATTTAAAACTGGCAACTCACCATGAGGCATTGCAGTACAACTGTTATGAATCCCCATTTTAGCAATTTCACCTTGATCACACATCCCTAGCCTACTATGCATCTCTCAGGTGAGACAAAAGACTCTTACAATAGTGAAGTTACAGACTATTTATTCTTCCCTGCCCCATGGCAAACATGTCCTGTGGGAGAGTAAGGTAAATTAATGTGTTCATGATGAACTCCTGTTTATTCTCACCTGTTTCCTCAATAATTTCCATGTCCGCAAACAGATTGATCCATGATTTTTCAGTTTGCCTCTCATTTTTGAAAGAAACAATATATTTCTTTTTTTTTTCTTCCTCAGAGCTTCACCCCATTTCTCAAGTATAGCTACTACAATGTCTGGGATAGCTTCAGATGATTGTTTGAACTTATATGAATCCTGAGGTGAAATTCTTTTATTGCTGTCAATTTGAAATCATCCAGCTCACTGAAGTATTCTTATTCTGTCCTGTACAGGTATTGTCTTAGCCTCATCCCTGCCTTAACTTTGTTAGCGAATACTAGTCTAAAAATACTAAACTTCTGAATTTTGTGTGCATTATCCACCATTATTTCCTCCTTTTCCTCCTTGTAACAGAACAGCAATTCCCTTTGCAGCATTGCAGTGCTTTCGTGCATATATGCTCTTGTTCCTGTTGATATATCTCACTCGTTTCCTGCCTCAGACCTCTATGTGTGCCTACATAACGGTACTTAGTTTCCACCTTCTGTGTATTTTGCTTGTGTTTGGTGCTAGTGAAACCCATCATTAAGCAAATTGCTCTCTTACTACATTCCCCTACTTTGTGTCCTTGGTATCACTTCTTTGCCAGACCTCCTAAATCTTCTAAATCTTTGACATGTCATCCTGATTTCTGCATTTTTTTTTAAAATTTGCTGATTTCATGTTACATTGCTCCATCTCTTTTTAAAAGTGATCAGCTCTCATTTCATGGTCCACAAGTCACTTTACTTTGCACTCTCAACATAAACTAATTGGTTAGGATCAAACTTTAAAGACTATTTCACTACTGCGTACTTAGCTGTCTGCAGCAAAACATTATTACTAAGGCATTCCAAGAACCTTCTGAGCAGTCTGCATACTGTCCTGTAACTTCTCCAAAGCCACACCAAACTTCTGCAGAATTTGGTTGAAATTACCTCTGTTAACCACAGAATATCTTTTTCCTGTGAAAACCCAAAAAAAAATAATCTTGATCTAACTTGTAACACACACACACATGAGTGTGCAGTGTATTTGGAGGGTTACAAGTAGAAGTATTCTTCCCATGTTTGGAATTACTTTTGCTTCTTCTATACTATGAGATCTTCAAGAAAGGAAACATAAGTAAAAGAGCTTTTGTCGTGCCTAAAATATGAAGAGGCTATTTGGCCTCACTTCTCTCCTGTGACATTTTGGATACAAAAGGGAGGCTCCACTTCAGAGTTTAACAAAACAAAACCCTTAGTTCTACATTCATATCTTATCCTTGGTAACAGCAGTATGAGATAGAATACAGTGTACAGTATACATTCATAGGTCTGGTCCACATGTTGTAATAATGGCATAGAAAATTAGACCAGTTGGTTTCCCTTACAGCTGGAATGTGCCTTACTTTGTAATTTACACAATGAGAATAATGAGATGATAGACCCTATGATTATTTTCTTAACTATACATGTTATTTTATTCAGCAAGGCATGACTTCAACCTCGGGTTTGAAAGAACAATCAGCGAGCAAAATCTTCTAATTTAAATGTACTCATATTTATAATGTACTCTTAATGTTCCCTAACTCTTTAGCTGTTGATTGAAGTGCTTTTTTTACCATAATATATGCTATTTTATCTAGTTTAGTGTGGGGGTTTTTCTCTATAAACATCTGTGAAACAGAAGGGATGAGACTTTCTCTTAAAAATTGTGGGAACACATAAAATATACAGTACACTTCCTGTTATAGAAGGCTATTTATTAGTCTAAAAACTTGTGCAATATTTGGCAAATGATCAAAACTAGTTTCTCCTGGTGTGTTTACAATGTTCTAAATTAAAAGCAAAGCCCATTTTCAAGTGACATTTGTCATACAAACTGAAATGTTTCTCTCATGATGCATGTGGTTGTACTTTCTGCTCAACAGGATAAGCTCCAAATGTTGAATACAAAGTTTGTAATGAAGTTCTTGAGAGAATTAGACTTACCATCTAGCAATTCTTTTTACAAGAATGACCAAAGGAGACTTTCCCCCAGTGTAGGATTTTTTTCTATGACTGTATGTTTACTTAACTTTCTGCCTGATGCTGTACTTAATCAGCTACACTGAGGGAAATTCTTTTGATTTCATTGCAAATTCTATTGCTCTTTACCCCATTTTAACGTTCTTTCCCATAACCTTTGAGTGGTAAAATGGTCACAGTCAAGAACAGAAGAGCTTCCATTTCTCTAGTGAATGCTTCAGAAATGTACTAAGGCATAAATTTAGCAAAAGTTTTGAACAAACCCTGTATTCTGCATCAAACTGTGAAAAAACAGCTTGGAGTGCTACAGAAATGCACTTTCAGTGTTACAAAAATTACTCACCACCAGATGCAAAACATTTTAAACTCAGGTTCAAAACCTACAAACAACAACAAACCTGTTTATTGAGTATCATTGTTACCTAAGGGGTTTTGATAAGTTGAGAGAAAGCTGGGTCAGTTCATAATTGCAGCTTTTGAGTGTATTTTGCCAGTACCCATGTATTGAAAAGCCATGCAACACTTAGATTGTTTCACAGGAAAAATGTGCTTGGGTCATGTTTCATGTTATAAATAGACAGATAGGCAAACACATACACTGTATCATTTCCAAGAAAAACACCTCCTATTCCAGTAACCTGTCCCTTTTTCATATCTCAGTAATCTTTTTACTGAATTACAGACTGCCCTTGGACTTCTAGTCATCCTTGAATTTCAATAAAAAGTATTGGCGTCTGTAGTCTAATTTCTTTTTTCCTTTACCTAAGTGCTTTAATAACCATGAATGGTCCTGACTGAAATTCCAATGACACAGTCTGCTGCACTTCAGGAAAACCACCATTTGCCATATGCAGTCAACTGTCCTGCAGATATTTTAGGACTGTAGCTTCTGCTGAATCAGGAATACTTGGAAAGAGAGTGAAAAATGTTTGTGCATGCAGTCTTAAAAAAAAAATTGCCTGGTATCCAAACACTTGAGTACTCCAAGGAATACCTGCCTCTCTAAGGAGCACATTTTGCTTCCCGTTCTAAAGGTTTCAAGTAGGTTTTTTTCCTGTGAAGTTACTACAACATAACTAAGTAAAAGTTTTTGGAGTGAAGCATTTTCAGAGATGCGGCAGAAAATACTCTTATTAAAGTTGAGACAGACAATCCAACAAAGCAGTACTGAAAGCTAGTTATTAAACCACATTCTGTAAAGAAAGTCTTGTATCATATGTAACAAATATGGTCCCTGCCATCAAGCCATGGTTACATGATGATGAATACAGTTGTTGCTTTACCTTTTTACATTCTCCCCTTTTACAACACCTCTCTTACATTGAACAAAAAGATTCTACTGTAACAAAATGAGATCCATGTTGAAGGCTGGATCCCATTCCTTTTATCTGATGTAAATATCAAGTAATACAATGCTGCCAAAAATATTTAGGCCAAATTAAAACCAGACTAACGTACTAGAATTGAAATTATATCATTACACAGGGGTCAGGAAAAAATACAGATGGACAGCATTCCATGTATACAGCAACACACCATAATACTCAACTTGATATTGAAATAAATTGCCTGTAGCACAGGAATAAACAAATAGGTCGACTTTCTTCAGGGTCAACTCTAAACATTTTCATTTCCAAATTTAGTTAGGATGACTCATTTATCCTCAGAGCCCATAAATGCTTTTTTGAGAAGGTGAAGATAAAGACGATAAAGACCCAGGTAGCTGCAAACTGAGCTCAAACTGAGCAAGGATGCTGAAGTCAAGAGAACTTGCCTTGGCTAATTTGAGATTTTTGTCAAGGGTTGCTCATGGGACTGAACTAATGACCCTGTGATTTCCTTAGTTCAAGTGATAGCTTCAGCAACTTATGGAAAATTTGAGTATCTGGAATCTGAACTAACTGCAGTGGATGGGAAAATGAAACAACTTCAAGTAGATAGCCAGTGGTACAGAGAGAAGCTTTCTGAGATCTGCCCATGAGAATTTAGAAAAGCATTTTAGTCAACAGCTGGAGGGCATGCAGTAATCACTCTTGAGCAGCAACAGTGTATTTCATACCATAGTTACCCAGAGATACTCCAATGCTCTTTTAGGAAATAGACCACTTCCAGTCACTTTATGAAGACATGGCATATACAAATTATAAAGAGAGAGGAAACTGGTGTGCAGTCTCTGAAATGTCTCTGTAATCTCTTGAGGCCACACAAGAGTAGACAAAGATTATCTTCTTTAAGGAGCATTATCACATGCATTTTATGTGAGCAGGATTGTTAGAGAAAAATAAAATTAGCAAACACTAGACTCACATGAAGCAAGATAGGGAGTGAAAGCATCAGATTAGCAAGTGTCACGTGGACAGATAGAAACAGATAGTGACAAAATGACACCAGGAGGCTCTCAGGAATTTCTTACTACTCAAATTCATTATATGATGTCCTACTTGTAAGGTAATCTTCTGAGAGCCAGCTGACTTTTTGTACAATCTGACATGCTGCTTAACCATTTATCACATCAAGCATGATGGTAATAGATAAAAGTGGGAAGTTTGTAGTATTTTTTCAAGGAACTCAGTACCTTCTCAACCATACTGCTGAAACTGTTAAGAAGATGAGTGACATTGCAATATGGAGTGGTTTATAAAGAATTCAGACTACAGAAGTGTTTTACTTCCCTGTGCAAGTCATCTACAGGCCACATGTGGAGACCAGTGCATAGATATTACATTAAAACACATACCAGGGACTCAGTATAGACATTGAAACTTCCCTAGTGGGCTCTCAGATACAAGGCATTCTTTTTTATTTCCAGCTATATATACCAGTGAAATTTGTTGTTGATATAGAAATTGATGGAAATTAATGTATAAAGACTATGCCTCCCTTCCATACCTGTTAATACTAGCACAGATGAGTTACTCTTTAGAGAAATATATGAATTTTTAGACTTCATTCTTATGGGAGATTTCAACATCATATATATATCAACTGGGAACACCATACTAGTGTGACAAGCAAGTCTTGGCAATTCAAGGAGTTGGTTGAAGATAACTTCTTGCCACAAATCTTCAGTGAGCCAATTAAAAATGGTGTGTTCTTATACGTGTTATTTGTGGTAAGAGAAGATCTCATGCATGTGATGGTAGGTGGTTGTCTTGGTGGCCACAGTGATCCTGAAATGGCTGAGTTTAAAATTCCTAATGTAATGACAAAAAGGTGCAACAGAATTGCTATAATTTCAAAAGAGCAAACTTCCAGCTACTCAGGTAGCTACTACACAGTGACCCCTAGGAATCTGCTTTTGAGGACTCCATGAGTGCTGGCCAGCCTTGAAGAGCCACTGTTTAAAAGCATGGGAGCAGGTCATCCCATTGTGTCTGTCATAAGTCAAGCAAGCGGGACAGAAGACCAGCTTGGCTGAGTAGGGGACTCCCCTTGGAATTTAGGAAGAAAAAGAGATTAGATGATATCTGGAAGCAAGATAAGACTTTGCAGGAAGATCACAGATGTTATTCACAAATGCAGGGAGATGGCACACAAAGCCAAAGCTCAATTAAAGGTGAAAATGGCCAGCATGGTGCTGAACAAGAAAGAAGTCATGAAGTATGTTAACAGCAAGAGGTGGCCCAAGGAAAATATCTGACTCCTACTTGTCTGCCATGGGCAGAACAACCTGATGGGACCCTGGAAAGACACAGCCAAGGCCTCAGTGATGGGCATGAAACACCAATGCTGAGTATAAGACAGGAGATGAGAGGTGGAGTTGGCAGTGGTGTGGAGGTAACCCCAGATGTGGGTTCTGAAACAGAGTTCCATGGACAGGGATGGCCCATTGTGAAGTCACCTAGAGACAAATTGTGATATCACTGAGAGTTGGATTGCAACCCAGCTGCTTATAACTGGGAGCCAAGCTTCACCCAGCCTGCTCTTGCCCATACTCCATCCTGGGGAGCCATGAAAGTTTCCATCCTGAGGGACCTGGGTATTTCTCCTACCCCTCCTGGGCCCAGCCAATGGCCATGGCACCTCTTCCCTTTCTAGAGTGACACTCACTGCTGCAGAGCTGGTGAAAAATCATCATCCCCAGATCTCCCAAGCCCATTGCAGTGAGCCAGGGGGAAGAAGATCATGGCCACAGAGATAGACAACCGCTGCCCCATCTGCCTGGACGGCCGGTATGAAGTCAGTTACGTACTGCCATGCCTCCACTCCTTCTGTTACACCTGCATCCTGCAGTGGGCAGACAACAAACCCTGGTGCCCCCTCTGCAGAAGGAGGATTCTATCTGTCTTGTACTCAGGGGGGGCAGAAAATGACTACATGGAGCATATCATTGCACAATCTGAGACACTGTCAGTCATTGCCCACCAAGTGAGAGGAGATCCCGGACACCCAGGTGCCTCTGACCTCCATTCCCTTGGAGTAGCCCAATTGGGGACAGCAGAAGGGGTCCGGGCATCCTGTGAGCAGCCTCCAGCCCGAGGATTGGGTGATGCTTTTCCGGGACTACCCATGCCTCCTAGATACCCTGGTGCCCTGGGTCCGACCAATGCTGAGGCTGATCTTCAGGAGCAACGGAATAGAGACAGCCCTGGTGGAGGACATTGCCATGGACATTCTGACCAACCACGGAACTGATGAAGACCGGCTGGTCCGAATGCTGGGGGTCTCTCTTCAAAACCATGGAGTGATCATGCAAAAGCTTATCCGTGTTGCTGTGCGACGGTGCAGCAGGGAGGCCTGCCGTCTGCTGGCCCGGCAGCCCAGCCTCCCAGGCCAGGTCCAAACACTTCTGACAGTCCTGAGAGATGCACCATGGCTGAGGTTCCCAACACCTCTTCCACTGCCATGGGTGGAAATCTCAGCAGCCACCCCTCTGCTCCCAGTGCCTTCACTGGCAGACCAAGAAGAACCCCAGCAGGAGCCAGAGGAGACTGTTTTTGGGTCCTCCACTTCCAGATGGGGCAGTGAACTCTGCCCTGAGGGGCCACATCCCTGGGGCCTCTCCAGCCAACGAGAGGCCAGTACTGCATCAGAGACCTTGGGGAGTGCCTCAGGGGTTAGCCAAATCAGGACTGGGCCACCAGCTGGGGCCTATACCAGCCCTTAGGGCTCCCAGCCCCCCAGATTGAACTATCCAAATAAATGAGTGAAAACTCAGAAAAAGTCTCAGTGTTATGAACATGGCAGATGGTGTTTCTGTCCTTATTGTCCCTGAAGGCAAATGCAGCCCAGGTGTAGGTCCATCTCTGTAGCTGGCTCCAGGGCAGATGTTCCCAGCTAGGGGGTCTTCAGGTCCAGCCTGTGCCCCACCACATATCACCCCAGGATGCTCATGACCTCCTCACTGCAACCTCTGCCTCCATGTCCCAGGTCTCTGCTCTCTTCCCAGCCTGTACTGCCCTATCCAGCCTAACTACAGCAATGCCCAATTTCCTCCTCCTGCACAGAGTCATGACTTTGTGCTGCTCTTTGAATCACCCAGGGTTGTACTCTGTCAAGGCAGGAGCCTCAAGGAATTCCACAGGGGAAGTGCAAAGTCCTTGCCCTGGGAAGGGACAATGCCATGCACTAGCACAAGCTTTGGGCTGCCAAGGTGGTGAGCAGCCAGGGGAAGGTGACCACACTTCCAGATCCAATCTTGGTGCTGGCATTTCTTCTGCTTGTCTTAGAGAGGACTCCTCTTTGGCAGATTGCTTCCAGTTGTATGCCAAGCAACTGACTTTGGGTTTTTCTTGTTTGGAGAGAAGGAGGCTGAGGGGTGGCATCACTGCTCCTTACAGCCTCTTGACGAGAAGTGTAGAGGGAGGTGGTGATGTCTTTTCCCTGGAATCTAGAAACAGGACATGTGGGATGGTTCAAAGCTGCATCAGGAGAGGTTCATACTGGGCGTTAAGAAATATTTCCTTACCAAGATTGTGGTCAGACATTGAAACCAGCTCTCTAAAGAGGTGGTTGATGCCTCATGCCTGTCAGTGCCTTGAAAGGAGGCATTTGGACAATATCCTTCCTAATGGGTTTTATCTTCTGGTCAGCCCTGAAGTGGTCAGGCAGTGGGACTAGGTGATCATTGTAGGTCCCAGATGACTGGAACTATTCCATGTCTGTCAATACCTTCAATTATGCATTGATTGTCTTTCTCCCATTTTTTGCATTTTTCACTGACATAAATATAATGTCATGAAAGAAGCTAAAATTTCCTTTTCTTAAAAAAACCTCATTACTCTTGCAGAATATAAGAATATATAAACAATTCATTCCGGCCCCATACAATATTGATAAATCATATATGTTGTCCAACTGCTGTTGTCACTTGTCCAGTATAGTTGTGCTTATATATTATGATGTTCGCTTCTTCACATGTTTAAGAAACATATGTCACCAAGTCTATTTTTGAGAATGAAAACTAAATACTTTGTGCACGTGTATCATCTATTGATGTGTATAGTGTCAATTTACAGTTTAATATGTATATTTATGTCATGGATCAGCCCCTGAGAGTATAATTTTACTTTTGTTTTCATCTAAACTCCCTCTAGTATTTCTAAACACTTAATGGGAACAAGACCCAAAATAGTGAACATTGCATTCTGCTACAATGGCCCTTATTGCATTTTATCATCTTTTTGGCTATTTGATGTGATACAATATTATGTTTTGATATTTTCTGATTGTTATACAGACCATTTATATCCCAGCTTTCAGGGTGGCATAACACAACTGACATGGAAATCAAAGCAATATGTCCTCAGCATACTTATATATGAAATTTAAGAGACTTTTTGGAGCTTCAAATTGTTAGAAACTTGTTTAGTGTCATGCCTCAGAAATGTGGACATAACGGATGCTGATGCTGGCACATACAGCAGGGT
>NW_008649752.1:20620-36519 GCF_000695815.1 Acanthisitta chloris
CATGTGTAAGTTATTAACTTAGATGCCCATTCAGGCACTTGCACATTGAAGAATCTGAATAGCATGGAAAAGTGTAATTGCTTGACATTTTGAGTTGTGCACTGATT
Organism: Acanthisitta chloris; assembly: GCF_000695815.1. Lineage (NCBI taxonomy): Eukaryota > Metazoa > Chordata > Aves > Passeriformes > Acanthisittidae > Acanthisitta > Acanthisitta chloris. The sequence continues at coordinate 20,728 of NW_008649752.1, forward strand.
TGCAGGGTGAGCGAGGGACAGCAGAGGGAAAATTCAACATGTTATGTGAATGCTGGTAGTATTAGAGGGCCACTTAGCTTCCTCAAACCTTTGGGCTGATGCAGGCTTTTTCGGATCAGATCTTTCAGATGCAGTAGAAGCAGGAAGGATGCTTGCATGCAGGAGATTAAAACCCACATAAAATTATGGCAGATTTGCAGGCCCTGCATTTGTCCCTCCCAAGCACTCCTTCTTGCAATCCTGGGGAGCCAAGTAGTATTTAAGGAGGAAGAATTACCACAAGTCTAGTCACAGCTATTGGGAGTAGCACTGTTCCGGGAATCGAGGATTCTGAGATAACAGGACAGACACATACACTCAGGTAGTGAATTCAAAGTGATTTATTCCACCTACGTATATGTGTGCCCTTACAAAAAGGATGTAAAGTCTACTACACTAATAAGGGAAAAGTTATTTCCCTAAAAATTATGAGTACATACTGACCCCAAGAGTGACAGAACAAGTGGTCCAGTGCAGAGTCCCATTCGGGGGGGCAGGGGCAGGCCTCCTCACCAGAAGGTGTGCATGGCCTTATATTGTGGCATCATCCTGATGTGACCGGTACATGGCAGGATGAGGTGGGTCCGAATTTTTGGGCACCAACATGCCCTTGGGTCACATACGGTTTTTGGTTCAACACATGCGTGTGGAGCCTAAGGCTTGTCAGCAGTCTCCTCTGGGGGTTGCTATTTCCTCACCCTTCCTCATCATTCCATCTAAGTGTTCTTGGTAGGCTGTTTTGGTGGTCAGTCAAGGCTCATTTTCCTTAGCTGGAGTTTTCTTATCACTGCTTACTCCTTATCTCCAGTCCCACAGGCCAACTGCACCTGCTTACTCCCTTCTCGCTCCATTCCCACGGGAGAACTGCACCTGCTTACTTTTATATTCAGTTTGACATGGCCTGCTGTGGACTATCTTCACATTATAAGTGTCTTTGGACACAGGCACACAGGTAATAGTCAATTCATAAAAACAATAGATGCATTCTTGCTATTTTTTGGACTCCCAAACCCAAATGTCTTCTGCTGCTTTCACTTTCAAGCAAATACACACTATGCCTCTACTCAGACCTTTTGCTCGTAATTCACCGAGTCCTTTTAAAGCTCTCATTGAATCAATAGTTAAGTATCTGACTACATTCTTTCATATGTGAGCAAGTTCCCTGCAACTCCAGTGATATAAAGTGACTCATATATCAGTGTTGTGTCACAAGGAAGTTAGCCTTAGATATGGGAAAATCAGTAGGAGTCCATGCCAAGAGTGAACTGTAAAGATTGTAACTTGGTAATGTTACTCATCTTGATTAAATCCCTTATTGTACACAGAAATAGTCTACTTCATTAAGGGAAGGAGAATTTAACAGCAAGTTATAAGCCTTAGGATTTGGTCTAGTGTTTTTGACTTTTGATTTGGCACTGTAATGGAACAATATGTGCTACTCATACTTATGCAAGAAATACCAAAAATTCTTTTGTTGTTTTCGTGTAGTAATCAAGCTTGTATTGTGCAATAAACTGTAAAAGTATTAAAAAACCCAGTATGGTATTAATAAAGGCTATATTAACTGTATTCTATGAGTTTTCTGCTAAATTCATTGTACATGACTTACAACAGCATGTTTATGTACTAGCAAGTAGAATAGATTTTTAAAAGTTGGTGTTTTAATCAAAGTTCAGAAATGTGTTTATTGTGCAATTTTACATTTAAGGTCCACATAAATGTTTTGGTCTCACAAACTGTTCATGTGGACATTAGGGCTGTAATAAAAGCAGTCAAAATAATAAGAGACTAATAACCAGGAATTGTCAGTAACCTGTTTCCTATTCATGAACAAGGAGATATTTAGCTGTACAGAATATTAATAAAATTTAAGTATATCCCATGCAATATATGTTTTACTGAAGGCAGAAAGTTAAGGGGATTCAGGAAATCCGAATGTGTGGTTTCAGTGTGGATATGGGCATATCCACATTCCATCTCTCTATAAAAGCATTGGTGTTAATAGAACATGAGGCAATATTACTGCATTTATACATAATTAAGTGAATTTCACAGAGGAGCTTCACAATGTTAATCAGTCACCAGCTGATGTCACTAGGAAAAAACTTACCTGGTAATCAACACTCACTTGTCACACACTTTTCTTAAAACTTTCCTTGAAGACTTTCACAGTAACAATTATCACAAGCAAGGATTTGGGACTACCCAAATGACCTAACGTGGTAATTCCTGTGTTCCCATGAAAAATGAAAATTTATATTGTTACGTCTCTGAGTTAACAGTTTCTGTTTGTGGCCTTCTTTAACATTTGCATTTGAAGACACACCAATCATTTTTCAGATACTTTCTAGTCATCCATGTTCCTCCACAGGTGAGAGATTCCCTTTTCACCATGTTCTGTGCTTTTTTGTCAGTTAATCGCTGAGCTTACACAAGTATTTTTAAGTTAGAGGGTGTTACGGCAGTTTATATTGACTTGGGAAAAGCACATTTTGTGCTCAAACCAACCTTCTGATGTCCCATGGAGAGACTAGATGACCAGCCAAGGATGTTCTTTTCATGGAGTCTGATTCTCTTTTCTGCAGTATGCAAAAGGCAGGTTGGAAGGGCACAGTTATCCACTTCCCCAGTTCCTCTGCTTATACCCTTGCAATCAATGTACCAGCTGGAACCTGAAGCAAGGGAGTCTCACTGCGTTCTTGCCCTCCCCCCAGTCATCATGACTCTGTCTTTCCCGTATCGTGTCCCAGAGGGAAGTAAGCTACAGATGGGTAAGGAGGGCGAGGGTCTCTGGGTGAGGAGGTCATCTACACTGCATTTACTGCAGTTGAGCAGTTCAGTTTGCCACTGCCACCAAGAATGGGGCTTTATGTGTACCACCCACACTCCTGCCTTTTGTAAGTATAAAGGGTCTGTGAAAGTTATTCCAAGAATTAGTTGCAGAAATAGTAACTTCAGCATGGAAGATTTGTCCTCAACTTCAGCTAACACCCCTGTGTTGGACTATGACGATGCACATAATAGAAAAGCATGTTGTAGTTAGATCTGGTTTTGAACAAAAGACAAATTATTTATTTCTTTCTTCAAATGAAGCATAACACTAAGGTATAAAGGGAGTATAAATAACATCTGATTGTGCTCCTAAGCTCCATGCTATAACTTTCTTGCAATGACATCCTTCAACAAATTAACTACATCATTACTGTTAAGTATTAATTGCACAAAACAGATACACAAAATATATAATGAGCTAGAAAGAGGACAACATACTTCCATTATGACAAACAACTCTAACAAGAAATGGAAAAAAATCAATAGATCTAGGCTTACACAGATGGCAACACTGAGAGTTTTAAGTCCTCTCTTTGAACACATTACATGTGATAAATAATATGCAAAATATTTAAAGAATTTTATTGTTGCTTACAGAAGATACTTAGCAAGCAAAGAGACAGTAGCAATCACTGCCTCATGTCTCATATCCCCATCATTCAATGCAAATTTTTACATTTCATGCAATAATCCTGAGCTTATTTTCAGTAACATTGAAATGTCATCTATATTAATTACCAAATACATACAGAGCCCAGCTATAGGGTCTATTGTATTATTAAGGCATGAAAAAAGAATAGCAGTTTATTAACTCTGAATGCCACAAATACAGCACAGCAGTTAAAAGGCTCAAAAAAGCTCAGAAAGTACCAGTGATTTCTGTGCGAAGGTCCTCCCAGAACACAACTGAATCATCAGCTCCTGAAAAGGCACAGAATCAAATCCTGGCCTCACTGACATCAGGGAGTTCTGCCATTGCCTTGACTGCTGGACCAAGCTTCAGAGCTATCAGGAGTGACTCAGACTCCTCTTCATATCCCCAAAAAATTGACAAACTTCTTCTTACTCAAGTATGAATTTAAAAAACAACACCTATATTGTTTTGCTAGTTAGTATTTTAAGTATATGGAAAGGTTATACTGTATAGCAGTTAATGGCCTTTTCAGAAAAAGTTTGTTAGTCTGATTTATTAGTACGTTAAAACAAGGGGGAAGTGTCATGAAAAGAACCTCTGCCAAGTCTATGCTCTATTTGTAAATTATTTTCAATTTTAAAATCAAAGACTTTGGTAAGCCGAACCAAGGATGTGTGATGCAATTCTAAACTCCATGGTTCAATGGCTCTTCTGAAAGACAAAAAGCACCACAGCCCTGTCCAGTTATCCAGTGAAGAACTTATCATCTGCATAAGTTGTATGGGGCTAGCAGTATCTGGATTGTGCTGTTCTTCACATAGCCTCTATTTTATGTTTGAGAAGTTCTTACAAAATGCCCTTTAGCAAGCCAGGGTATTCCAGTTCAGTTAACTAAGCCATTGAAACCAAGGCCAAATTGGTGGCAAGACTTACTTCATACGTAATTGGATTATGTCCCATACTGGGAACTAAAACAGCAGATGATCTCCTCTAACTCTGCAACTGCTATTGCCTAGCCTTTGTGTAAGTATTTGCCTAGTTGAGCTCAGAGTTTAAAAATTCAGTAGCCTTATCCTCCATCTACAGGTGACCCATGGTCTGCCATGGAAAGAATGCTGGTATGTAAGAGGGTTAGACTCTTGCATACAGCCTTTCCATGCCCGCACCCCTTGCAGATACGAACCAGACCTTGGCAAAGATGGTGCTGTCCAATTCTGTCACTCCAAGGCTCTGAAAACTTAAATCTGACTTAACTAATTTCACCTAAAACATCAAGTTATAATATTGAAAAAAATTGTTTGTCACAATAAACCATTCAGGAAACGCATTACTGTCTCATTTGAGATAGGAGAAAAAAAAGGTTGTTGATATTAGTTACTGGGTTGGAATTTGCATGGGTTTTGGTTAATTTCTACTAATAAATAAATTAAAGAAGGCTAAGGCTATAAATTGGTACTGTTTCATTTATAAATATTCACTTTACTTCTCTTCTAAAAAACGTGTTAAGGAAAAAGGTGGCCAGAAGGATCACACGTAATTTGTAATTTGGTTGTTAGGCTGTAAAAACCAAAAATGTAAGTGAAGTTCAGCACAGTGTAAGAAAAAAACCAGTTTTTAATTAACAACTTATTTACAAGTTCATAAAATCAACTGAACTGGAGTAGATGTTCTGTGTTTGTCACCAATATTTTATTGTAACTGGTAACTTGCAGGCTTTGTAGTAGAAGAACAAAAAGAAAATAAAATTCACTATATACAGCCTTTGTACAGGCTACTTGACTATACTCAAGGCATAGTGATCGTAACACAACCTAGTCTTCATCATAATTTGTGCACAAAAAGACACCAATCAGACATTATGTGAACATTACAGTGAAATGACATCACAAGTCCAGTGAAAATTCAGCATCATACAAAACATATTGATCTACTGCAAATGACATCCCTTAAAACAATAAGCCTTTATTCAGTAGTAACTTAACCAGAGTCTGATGCAGAGATTTGTGTAGTTATAAGTCTTTTAAGTGAAGCAACCTCTGCAGATAAGTTTGCTATGCCCTGCTTCAAATAGAGGTTCTCTGACTCAGAGACATTGTAGATATTGTCTTTTATTTCAACAACTCCAGTTTTGCAACCACTCTGAATTTTAACGTTGAGTTCCTTCTGATGCCAGAGTTCAGGTTTAAGTGACCAGTCTTGGATGTTAGTCACTTGAACCGAGAAAGGAGTGTGAGAAGAATGCACCAAATTTTGTGCAGCATGTTTTTCAAGCTCAAAATGTCTTTTTGAGGACATGTCAATGGGCGATGACAATTTCTGAGTTGCATCATAGTCATTATCCATTGCTTCCACTTTAACTTGCATGGCTTTGGCTTTAATTCGAAGCTTGTGAGGCAAAGCTGAAGAATTCACTTCTGGAACTTTAACTGTTGCATGAATATTTTTATGTTCAACCGGGGAATGGATTGGACCCTTAGGAACCTGCTGTTCATCTTCTCCATCAGATGACTTTCCAACCACACCATCATCAGTTTCTGATGTTCTGGGGGAATTACTGGAGGACCTATTAACTTGCAAGAGAGGAGGAGAATGTGAGTATACATTAAAGGTAGCTCCCATGTAGTTTGGATATATGGATGCTTTATATGAACCTCTGTCATCTCTTGGCTCTCTCTCTAACTCCATGGGCTCCTGCTTTATAATCTGAAACTTGTTTTCAGGACTTCTGCAGTTGCTTTGTATACGACTTGGTTGGGTATGCTCTACAGATGCTGTTTCAGACACATCAGACATTGAGCTTTGAGGAGAATGTTTAATGACAGAAATACAACTGCTACCAACTATAGATGGTTCATGTTCATCTACAAATGAGTTAATATTTGATTTGGAACTCTGATAGTCTTGGAAATACACAGTTGTTGAACTACTGAGTTTCTGTATCTCTTGGGCATAGGCTGCAGAACTAATTAAACCAAACTTTAGCTTCAACGAAAGCAGCTCCGCCTTCAGAGTGGCATTCTCCTCTCCCAGTGCAATTAGTTTGTTCTCCAAGACAAGGTCATTCAGTCGACGTTTTTCTCGAGATCTTTTGGCAGCTTCATTATTTTTCCGCCTTTTCTCCCAATACATAGCATCCTTCTTTTCATCTGGAATGAATTCTCGCTTTCGCCGGCAAGCTGAAGATTTGTTTTTTCCACTGCTTGCTTCAGTCAGTATTATATCTTCATTCGTAGACAATTCTTCAGATACTTCTGATAAAGTAGACTTAAGTACCATGATTTTGTCTACGTTGGTATTTGTGTCAACAGGTCCATGCTCCTTTTTAAGGGTCTGCATTTTTCTCAGCTGCATCAGAAACAATTTGTAGTATATCTACAATAAGCAACAGAGCAAGCTATTTCCCCAGTACTTCTCAATCCACAACTTGATAAATACAGTAACTTTAAATCCACACACATTCTTCCTTTTCTTTCATAATCTCAGTCAGAAGTGTCTAGAACCAATTTTCTTAGCAGATTCAATTGGAATCTTCTTAAAAACCTGGAATAAATAGAGAATTTTATTACCATTTGGGAACTGATGATTCAGGACATGCAAAAGGAACTTTTGATAAATAGCTTATACTAGTATTTGACTCATTAAACCTGCAGTTATATGAAGACACCTCAACACTGAAACAACCGATATTCTGAATTTTAATGCACCTAGGGAGCAGATTTGCTCCCAAAACAAATACAATATGATGCAAAGAAAAATAAATTAAACATTATTTGCGTTTTGATCCTATGGTTAATGCTGTCACAGAACTTTCCATGATACCACTGACCAAACTAAAACTGCCAACACTTAATGCTGCAGGACACCAGGCATGTTGATAAGCAGCACTGGAAAGTATCTTGTTCCACATTAAAGCGTCTCTTCTGAAAACAGCTGTGGTGTGTGACTTAGAAATGCAATATATTTGGGTCCTTCATGGATTAAAAATAACATAAGCTGATTTAGAGAAGCTGGAGTGCTTTCTATTGTCTTAAAAATAACATCACTATCCATTAAAGCTATTAAACATTTAATTTATGGTTTTGCATGGTGTAAAAATATATACACATATATATATCTATATACACAAACACATGAAACTAAATGCCTTTTTGATCAGTCACATGAATTCAAACTAGCAAGTTCACACACATAATTCAGGCAAACATCTAATGAGTTAAAAATATTGACAAGAAAGTATTACACAATTTTTTCTTCTAGCTTACAAAGAAAACTTGAAAATCAGTACTGAAAAATACATTAGAGAAATAACAATTAATAATTTGCATTTGATAAATAGTCTTATTATGTGAAAGTAAAGTTCAATACCATTGAGGCATGTGCATCCTCATAAAACAGTGTTTGCACTGAAGTGGAAGTTTAGATCTAAAAATCTTACCATTAACAAAGGAAAACTAGCTTAACCTTTCGCTTCAGACATTTTAATAATTAAATTTGAACTCAGCATTTAAATTGGCCTTTATTTTAATCTAGTCCCTCTTAATCTAAAAATATTTATTCACATAAGATGATTTGGTCTTGATCTGAGATACAGCTTCTCAGTATCTCATTTTCCACAGTCAGTCATGTTCCTGGAAAAAAATGAACGTTCTATGCCAAGTGCTTTTATAGAACTGACTATCGAGTCAGCAATCATTCTTGCCTGTACAACCCAAAAAGAAATAAAATAAATCGGCTACTTCAGATTAATGTCTCTGTTTACTGGGAATGTTTTTGCAATGACTAATGAAAATAATTTTAACATTATCAGTTGAGAAAGTTATAAAAGAATTAATGAATTGTATTCTGCCAGTTTCTCTTGTCTTTTCCAGAAGGCAAAGAGGAGTGAGTGATGTAGTAACAATCAAGCAGGGTCATAAAGACTAAGGTTTCAATCTGAGTTCTGTTCCATCAAACCATGCCAACTCTTCTATCATGAAAAAATTAACACGTTTAATAGAACAACTTAGTAGAATTTCCTAAAAATCTGTGCTTAATTACTGACATGTAACTATTTGTCTTCAGCCTTAATGGAAAATAGAGTGAGAATCCAGCCACAAAGACAGCATCTAACATTTTAGTGCAAAAGCAGCACCACAGATTGCCATGTTTGAAGACAGGTACCTCTAATACAGAAGCAGTTACATAGTTAGATCCTGATCCAAAATTTTAACTAGAGTCAAAGGGAGTTTTCTGTCAAGTCAAATAGCAGCTGGATCAGGTTTAATAACACAAAGAAGCCCCATAAGAACGCAACATCTGTTTGTCAAACTTTCAGTACAATTTGATTTGCTAAAGAAGCTTTACAGCCATTTTGTCCATTTCAGTGCTACATGTTATCAATGGTTTAACCAATCTGCATACTGTTTCAAATCTAGTGCAACTCAAAACTTAAAAAAATAAATGACTGATGACAGAATTTAAAAAGGCCACTTGACTTCTTAAAATATTTGCAGAATAATCAGTACCTCTAACATCATTTTACATAATAATAAAAGAAAAACACTGGGATTTTATTTCATCAACCTGTAGCACTGGGAACACATGGTCAGTGATCCGTAATTGTCTTGATATACTACAATCACTGTATTCACTTGTATCATTAGCAACTATTGCGTCTCTGAGGAAATGCATACACCTTCTGTGGCATGCAGCAGGAAGCAGTGCAACATGTACTGAATACCTATGAAATCATGGCTTGTCTCTTAGCATGCATCTCTACCAACTCTCACTTAAGTAAAAAGGGTTCAAAACAACTTTTCTGAAATTTCACATCCCTACCAATTCCGAGCTCTTACTGACTTTCATAATACCAGAGAGCTACACTCAAACCCATATAAAAATACTTTTTCTCCCGGAAAACAGACACCAATATGCATACATTATTTTTTATATAGATGTGTGTGCATGTATATATATGCACGTATACAGACAATATATGTGGTTTTATGCACACACATATATATTTCATGTACGCTAGATCACCTACACTTAACAGTAGCAACAGCAAGGAAGTACTTGCAGAACCTGTGGATATTTTAGAAGAACAAAACTAGACCTACCCAGATTTAATACAGCTTTTTTTCCCCCCTCATATTCCCATCTTCTATTTCCACATGATATAAAAGAAGTATGTTTAGTCTTGTACAAGACTGTTTCGTTATAAGAATTTCTGGCTGTGTGCATCTGTACGGTCCTCAGCTCTAAGTGATTCCACTTTGGTATTTGTCCAACACTGTGGTCTTGGAAAAATACTACTAATGATGATAATAATTAGGAAAAATTTGTTGAATTGTGGGTTTTTTTGCCTAAATGAATTTAGACTAATGAAATAGTTCATCAATATGACCATCAATAAAAACCTGTCTGCATGTGCAAACACAATCTCCTGTGGCCTAACTCTGGCACTGAGCTGCACTTAGCCCAACAAGCTGCAGAGTTCATGCCCTTGTTCCATGGGACCTCTACAGATTGGGCCATTCCAGTGTACAATCTGCTCACTGTAGCACTGATAACTCCTGTTTTGGCCAGTCTCCCACCTGTACACATTGTTCCTGGCACAAACAGACAGAACATAAGTAGCATGCAATCTACAGCAAATATGAAGTATGTATCAAAATGATCATGTTTTTGCATGCAGTACTCAACTTTGCTCTATGCCAGAATGCCTCAGTAAAGCTGTCAAAACAGACATGTAACCCACTGACATAGTCTCACTGGTTTGCTATTTATGTAGCTAAACCTAATGCCACTACTTTAGTGAACTACCCAAACACCAATAAATCTTTAACTCATTCTGTATTTGTTGAGCACTATTATCATGGTAACTGGAATTGCTATTCTACAAACAGGAGTCAAAACCCTTTCTTATTAATGCTTTGCCATGCAGATCAGCCCAATGCTGAATCTGTTAACAAATTAAAATCCATCTGATAATAATGGCAACATGCCTTCAGTGGAAGCAGCCATTTCACTTCTCTTGCATTTTATAATTCCACTGGAAAACAGTATTTACACATAAATTAATGAACTCTAATGATTCCTCTGACTACATTTCAAATTCCAATATTTTCCCTTATGATTAATTTTTCAATTGCTTTATCACTCCCTCATAAAGTGTTATAAAACCAACATTTGGTTGGTTGATGTTAATGGCATTGAGTGCCAATTCAACAATGTAGTAACACTCGACCCTATTAACTTAATTACAAAGCCAGTCTTGCTCCCACAGCAATTTTGCCATCGGCTTCAACAGCAGCAGAATATAATCCCAGGTCCAAGTATTAATGAGACTGTTGCATAGGACTCATGCTATTGAAGCAAGAAATTATGTATGCAGACATCACAAAAAGTTAATTTATCCATGGACTTCAAAAAATACTTAAGTGATCTGACTGTGACAACATAGCACATTCAAGATCTGATCCTGGGGATTTGTGTATTCACACTGTAATAATTGAAATGTCTCCAAGGCTGAAGGACAGGACCAGAACCTTCCCTCTCTCTCTTCTATGTTACTTAATTACACAAGTAATTTCTGCTTCAGGGAATGCATGTGGGCTTTCCCATGTATGTAAGCTTCTCCACAGAATAACTGCATATTATTATTTATACTTAGCAAAATAATTCATGCTATTTCCATGCAAAATTTTTCAAACATATCCCAGAATGAGACAACTGTTTAATTCTATTTCACTAACGTTTTGATAGTGGTTCTATAAAACTAAATGAAATCCCATTTGTAGCAGTTGGATGGTCAAACACAATTCACTTTAGTATCACCATGTGTCCAAAATAATATCACAGTCCATCAATAATGGAAGAAAATTACAGCTAAGTACAGCTTCTTGTTTTAGAAAAGAACCACGCCTCTATCACCATCATTACTATAAGGCACACTGTAGGAAAACAATAAAAGTTTGTATTGATACATCTCTCCATATTTTTAGCTGCTGTGGTCCATGTTTTGCATAGGTATCATTAACTGTACTACTGTCACCGTTCTGATACAGTTCATTAATTCTGAAAATCTATCTACATACCAGAAGAGCTGATGTAGATGCTGCTCATAGATACCAAAGTCACCAGTTTGCTTTCCAAATTTTGAAAAACTTCAAAGTGTTCTAATAACAGTTGCTATCTATCTTGATACTTTTATGAGGTACAGAAAAAAATATCCTCATTGCACACGTGGGACAGAGTCTGAATTTAAGCTTAGGTGGTGCACACACAGCCTGCCTAAACACTGCTGAAAAATTTTAGAGATACTCATTCGATCTCTTTTGGTACTACTCCTTTACACAAACAGAAATTATGCTGTGAAATTCTGCACCTCTCAGGTCTATCATAATTCAGAAATCCTCTCCAATAGAGGATGTTCCTCCATTCCAACTTCCACTGAAATCCTTCAACATACTTCTTCTTGCCCTTTACCTGGAACAGTTCGCAAAATTGTGTTCCTGTTGAAGAAAAGCTTTAATGCCGGCTGCACTCTAAGAGTGGCATTACACTAGGACAGATTTGTGGGCAGGAGGGTCCAGACAATGTAAAGCAAATGCAGCCAAAACTTTTAGGGAAAAAAACTAGGTGACTGCATTTTATGCTATGAGGGATAGGTTATCCACAGTCACAAAGGCGAAAAGCAGTTACAATACAAACATTACCACATATTACTGCCATTACATAGTAACGTGCATGGGGACCATGAATCCATTACAACAGCATGGAGCCGTGCAAAACTATCTACCTTGTACACAGCTCCCTTTTCTTAAAACTTCATGGGCATCTTAAGTGCTTACGATCTCAGGACCAATGTGTAATTAGGTCAGTGGAACACTGATGATGACAGCTTTGTACAAGATGACCCATTTTTGCTAAAATGTTGAACATCTTATTGAAAGAAAAAGAAAGGGATATGTCTACACAATATAGTCCATTAGGATCACCAGAAATAATTTATCATGACACTGTTCAGTCAAATATAAGAAGAAATGAGTAAGATTGTCATGGAACTTGGAACACTATTGCACATTCACATTACCCACCTCCACGCTGTACCCAGAAAGTCGATGTCACATGTAATTTTTCAAAACGCTTTCATTGTTAGAAAAATTACTTCAGTTACTGTGTATCTTAATAACTACAAATTAACTCATTAAAGTACAGCCAAAGGTAAATTACACAAATTATGCAAATAAAATTATAATTTGGAGAGCACAAAACATATGTTAAGGGTAGGTATTGTTCAGAAAGGTCAGTAAAGCTTAATAGGTGCAAATTTCACCTGTTTTCTTCCATTTCCCTATGAAGACAGTATGATTCTATCAGATCTGTTCATTTTTTCCCCAAACAAGGTGTTTATTGCTCTGATTTAAAGGGTGTAAAACAACATCTAAGAATATTACTCAAAGCAGTAAGAAAAACTTTAACATTGACAAGAAAAGGAAATGTATATATAACTTGGGTAAATATTTAATTACATATATAAAATATATAAAGAGTGCGCATATAAGCCATTTAAACATCATATCACTTTCCAGTGTTTTTAATAAAACCTTGATAGGAACAACCACTACCAACTTCTCATTTCAATAGCTACTTGACAGCAGGAAGAACTAGACTGTGAAAAGCTATAACTTAATAGGAACCATGTTCTGGAAATGCAATCTCAGCTTTCCTCTAGTTAAGAACCATGAAAAGAAAACCCACAAAATCAAAATGTTAATTATTCTGACAACAAATGGCTTTCTATTACTGAACTATGTTCTTAAAATGCCAAGCATGGACCAGACCTTCAGCTGACCTAAATTTATATGGCTCTATTTAAAGGCAGCAGAATTATGTCAATTAATCCCAGCTGATGCTCTAAACATGCATCTTGTTATATAACAAGTGAAGTAAATACATAAAATAAATATCAGCTGTAAAAAGTTGTTATCTACCACTCAGCTGCAAACTGAACAGAAAAACAGCAATCTTTGGAGCTCCCATTCTGTGAGATGGTCCAGATCACTTCCCATGCTGAGCACCATTTTCTATGTTGGGCTGCATTCCACTTGTAAAAGGAGGCCTTGCAGCACTGGCACTTATATTGTTAACTGCTGTGTAGCCACCTCTGTGGCAAAAACTGGCTAATTATTCAAATACTTCAGGACAGACTGAAAAATACACCAAGGTGAAACAACTCAAGAAAGGGAAATAACCCTATCTCAAATAAGGCATCCTTGCTGACAGAAGATAGATTTGTGTAATAACTGTCACCAAATTTAGTCTCATAGTATGCTAATTTGAACATGGATCAATTCAACAAGTGAATTAGGAAAAAACCCAGGGTATCTAGGACAGCTTTAGTAATAATTCATTTCAGATCTACCTTTTAATACATGTTTTTAACAATGTGGCTTCTATCATATTTTGAGTCAAGTCCAAGTATGCCTTTGCTTACAAAATCTTATTTTTGACAGCCGTGATTATTATCATCAGTATTTGATAGTTACATTACCTTGTGGTTTTTAAAAAAAATTTAATAACTGCTGACAAATACTGTAAAATAGTGTTCCAGTACTCTGCAATACTAACATAGAAATCAACTGTCATTTTCCTTTAGAATGGACTGCAGGAATTGGCCATCTATTTGCATTTTTTTTCTATTACATAGCCTAAGCACATTTATATCTCATAACTGGCTGTAATGATCATGGCAAGGTCACCTAGAAGAGTCAATTAAGCTGATGAGTCAGATACATTGCTTAACAGTGTGTAATAAGACTCAAACAGAGGATTTTATTGTTCGTATTATTGCATCACAGTGATGTTATAACAGCAGTGAGATTGCTGTCTGGAAAAAAACTATTGCATAAGGATAGTTTGCATAACTATTTGTTAAAATAAGTCAATTTAAAATGAGCTAAAGGTTTATTTTATTTATGACTTTTATTTCAAGATGAAGGATTGGAAAAAACCAGCATGGTACTGACATCTTTCTCAGACTCTATTTAGGTTTTATTGCAATTGAAAGAATGCCTGTATGTTCCACAAATTTTGGCCAAAGCCTGGCAAATACTGTTCCATCTTAAGATGAGAAAATCTGTGTACAGGTCATGTAAGTTTGTACTGCTTATGGGAAGACTTTAAGCTTTTTGAAACCTGCAATCAAAAAGAAAACCACCACAAAATAACCCAGGTCCCAAACAGCAGAAACCTGAGGCTTTGGAGTCAAATCTAGGAAACTGTATATTTTAAAAGCTAGTTAAGAGTCCTTTGGAGAATGAGCTAAAAATATAAATAAATATGGAAAGTAGAGACAATATTTCAAAGAGTGTCAGCACTTCAACAGTCAAAGGCATCTATCACGTGACAACTTTTTAAGAATAACTGTTAGTGCCAATGTTAAGGATCTTTACTCAGTAGTCCTTGAACTTGCTGGTTTGCATCGAGTCTTTGGGCCAAAAAACCCAAATCCTTATTCATTCAAGTTTCCCATCAAAGTCAACATTTTGACTGAATAAGGACCACAAAAGTGATGCACATAGAAATATTTTAAACTAGGCTCTGGATTGAATTAATTACTGAGGAGGGCAAAGATGACTCAAAGCAGGTTACATATCCAGGAGCAAACATAATGAAACTGAGTGCAATCATTCAAGTTTCAAGGACAAGGAAAAAAATAACAGGGTTGTTTTTAGCACAACAGTAACTCCAAAAGAGCCTCACGATCAAGGCTGTACTTGACCCCACAATCAAGCAGCAGGAAAGTTTATGCAGTTACCAAGAATATTATATTTCTAAAATACTTTGCCACTACTACCTATGGCAGGTACACAAAGATAAAGCTTGTGGCTGGCGTACTGAGTTGGAGGCTTTTGGTCACATGCAGAGTGATGCTGGTTTCATCTACGTTAAGAATCGGTTTAGCCATTTAAAAAAAAAAATTTAACAAAAAAAAAAAAATCACCTGATCTTGAAAGCCAAGTTATCACCAGCAACTTTCAAGCCATGCTCCCATCGAGGGCACAGCACAAGCTGGCCACAGAGTACGGAACATCCAGCCAGGGCTTTTTCCACTGCAACGCCGAAGTGACTTCGAAAAATAACAGAATCGGGCGAGGGTGATTTGTGGGGTTTTTTCTTTTAACGCTATCGCCGTCGTTCGTTACGTAAGGAGAAAGCCGAAAACACTCCTCTCGTGCCTACCTGCGAGGGCCTTTGTCTGTCGATCCCCGCCCGCGGGCGCTGCGGGGCGAGGGGCGCGC
>NW_008649753.1:0-27672 GCF_000695815.1 Acanthisitta chloris
AGCCGCAGCCCAAGGTGGTGAGAACTGTGCTTAGTAAAGCGCGTCCTGCCCGGGTCGCGCGGAGGAAATTGACGCCGTCTTCGGGGGGAAAAAATTGTGGGATTGGCAAAGCTGGACTCGTGGACGGTGAGCCAGAGCTGGGTCCAAATGCAAATGGATGCAGGCTCTTCTAAAGTCACAGCTGTTTCCTCTCTGCCTGTTCACACGAACGCCACTGCTCAGGCAAAAGCCTTCTTCGTACTTCCTGCTATTCTGTTTTGCTGTTCTGTGTCTCCAAGTCAACTTGTCCTGTTTCCTTGCCTCTTCTGAATTGCACCAGCTGCATGTGTGAAGTTCCCTGGTTCTAGGTTCATGGTTATCTGTGTATTGGTTTATCCTTACTTTGTTTGTCCTGAAGCTTTGTAAACCTCAGATTTAGCTTAATGTCACAAAATTAAAAATTGGGAGATTTGCTATTGTTGGTAGACCCCAAATTTTACCTATGGTGGTAAAGGATGAAAGACTGTGCTTCTCTGCCCTTCACTGAGGCCTGAGATGCAGTTCTCATTAGAGAATGTTCAAAATGTGCTTCTATTGTTTTATTGTTTTAATGGTTTCTTTTAAGATTGCATGTTTTTAGCTCTCTGATGCTCATATGTCTTTCCTCGGTCTGTTGAAAGAGATTGCTGTCCCAGTGTCAGCACAGGAGCACAGAGTCTTTAGAAGCAGCGTTTCCACTGCTAGTTCTCCGGCTCTTTTTTATATGCCTGTACTGGTAATATTTCAAGGCCATGGAATCTGCCTAAACCTGTACCTGAAATGTAGCACAGGCAGGAAATTAATTTCCTTGGCCCAATGCTTAGTTCACAGCTGATTTCCAGCTTTTCTGGGAAGGAGGATCTTGCAACGTGGTTTGTGTGATCAGCCTCTGTTCTGGTTTTCTTCAGTGGTTTTGGTTCCTCAGAAAAAAATTACCTTAATTTTTCTTTTTTGGTGATCCCATTTGAGACACTGCAGAAGATGCTGTGTTGTAGCTGTCCAAATCCATGGTGTGATCTTCCCTCTCTCTTTCCTTGTGTATTTTGCTTATCAGTAAAAATAGTTAATGGCAGTAGTATTTATTGTTCTCTCTGACTGTTCGAGAAGAACGAGGCAGCTGGAACTTCCGAACAATTGTTTCAAGCTTTCTGCTTTGCACAGACAGGGAACTCCATATGCTTTCAGTTTGTTTCATATTTGAGAGGTTATCTTCAGTGAGGAGTGTTAGAGTTTTGAAATTGACTGGCAGTTAAAATGGCAGGCTGGTCCTTTTGGGGCCTTTAAATTGTGCATCATTGACCCGTTGTGAGTTGGCTCAGGTTGAACTCAGCTGAAGGCATTTTGGCAGGTCATCCTTACGTTTATTTTATGACACACTCCGGTTTTGAGGGCTTGAAAAAGAGTATTTGTAGGAGTGTTGGGTTTGCTCTCACACTTCTCATAAATGCTTTTCCTGCTTCAGTAACATTGTTCTTTGTAATGCTGAGGGTGAAGCATAAAGGCAAAGCGAATGAAGAAGCAAAGAGCTGAAATTAAAGTAGGGGTGATAGTGTGTCTGATGCCAACGGCTGTTTCTTGGTGAAGACACATTTCCTGTAATGTAGTTCCTGTTCTTTCACCTGGGAGGAGGGAAAAAAGATCTCTATGTTGCTGGTAACACCCACCACTCTGACTGCAGGGAGAAGTGTACAGGAGAGCAAGAAACTGTACAAATTGCATAAAGCACCTTCCTAGCCTTGACTGAAGAAACTGAGGCTTCCCTGTTTTTTCCCAAAGCTCTCAAGACTTGGAATTGAATCAGCTGCCAGCAACTGCTCCTTAGGCCCATCTCTGTTGCTGCTAAAATATCTGAACCTACACCCACCACTCTGACTGCAGGGAGAAGTGTACAGGAGAGCAAGAAACTGTACAAATTGCATAAAGCACCTTCCTAGCCTTGACTGAAGAAACTGAGGCTTCCCTGTTTTTTCCCAAAGCTCTCAAGACTTGGAATTGAATCAGCTGCCAGCAACTGCTCCTTAGGCCCATCTCTGTTGCTGCTAAAATATCTGAACCTGGTGTCAGTGTTTGAGACTACTGGGTAACCTACTGCTTTTATTGTCTATCATTTAAAATTTGCACGTTTTTCTGCTGGTCATCTGCTCGTTCAGCACCTTGAAAAGGCTGATCTTGGTGCTTCCCCTGTTTGTCACTGTCATTTCAAAGGGTCCTCTGGAGTTCTGCATCTTTCACCAGTTTTTTGGTTTCTTTGATCCATTATGAGTTTAGGAGGAATCACTTGTACATTCATGTTATGCCATAATGAATAAAGGTTTCCTTATTACCAAATCTAACCTAGCACAAAGTGATCCTGTAACTGAAGCAAAAGAATGATGGGCAACAGTATTTGTGGGTGGTCTGTCTCTGCAATTAAACCACTGACCTGAGGCTGATTTGCACAGTTCTAACTGGCCAAAACTACTGCAGAAGTGTTTAGTTGAATCTGTTCCTTGCCGTATGGGGGGTGAATTTCTTTTGGTTTGTAAGTTAAATGCAACAGCCTAGATGCTGACTTTCCTAAACAGTTTCTAGACCTGAAATAAACATCTAAGAGAGCATCTCAAATACAATTAAGTTACTACCCAAACCTAAACTGTGTGTAAGGCTGCTTGCAACGCTAATGCCTCGGTGTGGACCTGGACAGGTCACTTGCACATGCTGCTGGCTGAAATGCAGAATGATAATGTAATACATTGTGAAGCTCAGTTAAAGGTGTTTTTTAGGAGGGTGCTAAGGTGCTGGTCTGTCCCTGTGTCTGCTCTTCATGGACTTCATTAGAATTCTGACTTTCCTACAGTTTGGTGCAGCAGAGAAAGTGTTATATTAGTGAGTGTTAAGTCTCAGATATAATTCTTCAATTGCAGGGAAGATGAAAAAGAAGTTTGCTTTTGGAGTGAAAAAAGGTGTGGGTGAAGCTGTTGATTTTAATGGGTCTACCTGGAAATGCTTTGAAAATTCCACACCTGTTGATGCCCCTTCCCCACCCTCGACAGTTACTTAACCTGTGAGAACAAGTGGAAATCTTCAAGGTTTTTGCCAAAGCATATGGGCTTGCAATTCCACATGTCTGTTGAAAGTAACGTTTGCTAAAACCTTGCATCTTCATCCACATGGAACTTCACAGAAGGCTTATTTTCTAACAACTGGGATAAGTGTGCATGGGTATTAGAAAAGGCTCATTTATGGTCATACTTTTAAAGCTGTCTTTTTGTTGGAAAGATGGTTCTTACAAGAGGGGAAAGGGCATCTTTGTTTCTCCCTAAGAGAAGTTGTGTTTCCTCAGAATTAGCTGCTCAAACCAGAAAGCATGTGCACTTGTGAAACGTGCAGGTAGGTCATTGGTAGTAGGGCTGCAAGGTGTTGAACTATCTCCAGGCAGGCTTTACCTATTATTCTGATAGAATTAAAAAAAAAACCAAACCCTGTTGCTTACTTCTGCTTTATTTAAAGCCTTTTAGGTTATCTAAAGTTCTGTGTAAAATCGATGGCTATTGTGAAGGATTGGTGGCAGTCAGGGACTACTCAAATAGCAAGGGAGCCATTGAATTCATCTTACTGAGGTTCCTGTATTACAAGCCAGGGGCTAAAGGCTGGCATTGGGCTCCTTTTGCTTTTGAGGGAAGCCTAGATAGATGGAGGCAGGTGACAAAGGCAGAAGGCTCTGCTTTTGTTTTAATTTCTTTGGGGTTTTTTTCTGGGGACTTAGACCTGAGTGAAGTGCTAGAAGTCTGGCTCTAACCTTTAAGTTTAGGCTATAAGCTCCTGCTTCCAGGACTCCCCAGACAGGTGTGCTATATAAAGGATTCTCTTTCTGAAATTTCCTTCTTCATAGATTAATTTCTCATTCTCATGAATCTTCTGAAGTTGTTTTGTTGGTTGGTCAAGCAGAGGAAGCAGAAGATTACCGAAGAGCATTCAAACTGCTACTGTGAAAACACAAGGAGGACAAATGTTCCCTTTTATGAGCTGTTCCTAAGAAAAACAAATGCTTCTTCTCACCATTGCGGTTTTAGTCCAGAATTCTCAAAGCTGTTTTTGATTCCTTGCTGAAATTAGTAGAATTAGGCAGCAAAATATCTTCAGGGATCTGATACAAAGTGTCTAGTTACGCCTTAGAGGCAAATGCCTGAAGGATTTGTTTCATACCTCAGTAATAAAGTTGTTTGACTTCAGCAACAAAAATACTGAGCTGTTTGTTTTCTATCAGTATTAATGCAGCTATGGTGTAAGTTGATCTTGGCTTATGCCTACACAGTAAGAGCCTCATCATCTCTTTCCTTTCTTTTGAGGTCATGAAACGCGTACGCACAGAACAGATTCAGATGGCAGTGTCCTGCTACCTCAAGCGCCGTCAGTATGTGGACTCAGAAGGTCCCCTAAAACAAGGGCTGAGGCTGTGTCAGACTGCTGAAGAAATGGCAGCTAATCTCACAGGTAATCCTATTGTTTTTTCCATGAGTGCTTCTTGGCAAAGTCCTGAGTATGTATGTCGGCAACTAGGTGACTTTGTGTGCGCATATAGACAGCTCTCTTCTCTTGGAAGAAAGAAATGTCTCAGTGTGAAGTCGAACTTTTGAAGAATTAAAATGTGGATAGAAGTGTAACAAGG
Organism: Acanthisitta chloris; assembly: GCF_000695815.1. Classification (NCBI taxonomy): domain Eukaryota; kingdom Metazoa; phylum Chordata; class Aves; order Passeriformes; family Acanthisittidae; genus Acanthisitta; species Acanthisitta chloris. Next base: position 4,667 of record NW_008649753.1, read on the forward strand.
TGACATTTGTGGTCAGTGAAACAGCTGGCTGAAGTTCTTGGTCAGAGTAGTGAAAAATATGTATGTTGTATACCAAAGAACATGAATTCTGGTAAGTAGTGGTGCTTTGGGATGGAGGTGAGAAGAACCTAGATGAGGAATTAAGTAGAAGCAGGAATACATGTCATACCCTCATATTCCAGGAGAGTTATATCATGTGAAAACAAAGTGACAAGGCTGTGTCTTTCTCTGGCCTAGTCAGCTTTGTAGTTGTGAAAGCTCTGCTCTGTGGCTTGGGAAAAAAGTCCCAAAACCTTCAGTGGATGAGGCAGTTTATTTCCCTTTGTGCCTTTTCTTCTTCTTAAGGCTTTTGAATCCTGCTACTCTACTTTTTTTTTTTTGTGTCTGTGGCAGTCTTCATTGTAATTATTAAATTTGTCATAACAAACTGCTTCTTGAGCACATATGAATATTGGAAGGATGCAAGCAATGTGGAGGTTATAAAGATCAAATTTACTTGTAAAAGTAGTAGAAAATACTGGGCTGACCTTTTGGTGAAAATCCAAGATGTTTTCTGTTAATGAAACTCCTTAGATTGTGACAGTAGCCCAGGTTAAGTGGGGTGTTGGAGAGACCTTAGTTACCTGTGATACAACTTGATTTGACAGAACATTAGTTGCTGTGTAACTCTGTGCTCATGACTTGGTAAGATTGGATGCCAAAACAGCTCTTTGCACCTGTAGAGTATTTTACCATAGTTAACAATCCAAAGCTGAGTAACTTGTGGGTAAATGTCAGGCTGACTCTCTCAGGGGCCTGAAGGAAATGGGGTAATATGTCGTTATTAGAAGTGACTTACTTCACAGAATCACAGAGTGTGTGATTGTGTTTTTTCTTTTTACGAGTCTTGCTGATGCATTGGTTTTGTGGCTGGTGATTCGCAATTTAGTCCTGTTTTCTTAAGAACCAAAAATAGTCGGCTCTCCTGGACTCAGCTGCTTACTACTTTTTGTCAGATGTGCTTGTAGTTAGCTGTCGCTGAGCATGCTGCAGCTCCAGGAATAACTGTTGAAAAAGCAAAACCCAGCTTGTTACTTTTTCTGACAACAGACGCTGAAAATACTTTTTGCTGCTGTCATCTTAGTTTTGCAAACGGAATAAAAGCTGAGCAGATTGTGAAGTCTGCATTGCTTTATTCTGAGGAAAGTGATCAGATACATTTTTCTGAAGGTGTTTTTGTTTTTTTCTTAACAAAACTCACCTTGCTTTTTGTGTTCAGTTCTTTTGTTTGACTTTAGATTAATTAGCCTGTGTAAATGGGAGAGTTACTTCAGTCTTCAGTTTTGTGATTTCTCTTTCACAGTGTAAAGTGTCCTCAGTTTTTGGGTTTAAGTAGCTTTGTTTTTCAGTTTTACCTCCACATTTCTCATTGTCTGCTTCCGTAGTCTCTTCAGTTCAGCTTTTCTCCATTGCTTCATATATTTTCTATATCTGTACAGCTCTGTTTGCACAGAATCATAGAGCAGCCCAGGCTGGAAGGGACCTCAGAAGATCATCTGGTCCAGCCTTTTTTTATGGGAGAGGGAGCCCAGATGAGATTATCTAGAACCCTGTCTGATCACATCTGCAGTAAAATAGAGCACAGAGCTTCCTTCTGACTATCCCAAATTTCTGTAGAAAAGCAGAATAGTATTTGAGGACAGAATGAGTGACCAAGGAACAGGTTCCTCTAATATTGCCCATAACACTATCAGCACATAGGACTGTCTGAAATGATGTAAGATTATACATTATCACACTCATGTAAAAGAGGAATCAGTTGCTGTTAAACAGCATTTACAGCAGCCCCACATTTGTTAGCTAGAAGCAGTTCTGCTGGCAGCCAGCACACAAGACCAGGAGAGTGGCTGTCCATATCCCTGAGTTAGGATTCAGATTTGCTATTGAGTCGGATAGCTGGGCTGCACTTCCTGGTAGTGAAGAAGCAGGTGTTTCCAATAGGTGTTCTTGTGACCAATGGGAAAGGTGGAAAAGAAACCATGGTAGGCTTATTAATGTATGAGAAGGATATAGCCAGTGTTTTATTTCTACCAGGAGGAAAATATGCTTGGAATTTTACTCTTGTTTTGGAATCAGTTGAGCTCTTGATCCTTTTTGCAGTTCTGGTTGGTGCAAAGTTTTGGGAAGGCAAAGAATTAGAATTTGAACTTTTTTTTAACTGTCTGGTGTGTAGAGTTCATGTACCGTTTGCTGGATGGGAACGAGCTACAACCTACAACTGTGGACTTCAGGAAAGCTAACTTGAACCTGTATAGGGATCTTCTTGGACAAATCCCACGGGAGGGATTTTCAGGGAAGAGGGGTCCAAGAGAGTTGGTTGTAATTTAAGGATCGCTTCCTCCAGGCTCAAGAAACCCAATGAGAGAGAAATTCGGCCAAGGGCACATAAAACCTCTGTGGGTGAACCAGGAGCTCTGAGCTGAAGCATAAGCAAGAAATGCATAGGAGGTCGAAGCAGGGTCAGACCACTTGGAGCAAGTACAGAGAGGTGGCCAGAGCAAGTAGGTAAGAGACAAGAAAGGCCAACCTAGAATTGAATCTGGCCAAGGATATCAAGGATAACAAAAAGGGCCTTTTAAAATATATAAACACCAAGAGGAAAACAAAGGATAATGTGGGCCTACTAGTTAATGGAGAGAGGACCCTGATAACAGAGGATGCAGAGAAGGCAGGTACTTAATGCCTCCTTTTTATCAGTCTTCGTGGATAAGATCAGCCTGCAGGGATCTCTGACCCAAGAGACCAGGGGAAGGTGGGGAGAAATTCCTTTAGTCAAAGAGGATTGGGTTAGAGAACACCTAGTTAAACTGGACATCCACAAGTCCATGCTCCCTGACTGGATGCATCCATAAGTGCTGTGAGAGCTGGCAGACATCATAGCCAGGCTACTCACAATCATCTGTGAAAAGTCATGGAGCTCTGGAGAGGTTCCTGAAGACTAGAAGGTGGCACATGCCACTCCAGTCTTCAAAAAGGGCAAGAAGGAGGATCCAGGGAACTACCAGCCAGTCAGCCTCAGCTCAGTCCCTGTAAAGATAACAGAACACCTCATTCTGGAGGCCTTCTCGGCCCACATGGGAAACAAGAAGGTGATCAGGAGTAGTCAGCATGGGTTCACTTAAAGTCAGTTGTGACCTGATTGCCTTCTATGTTGAAACAACTGCCTGGATGGATGAACTGGGAATAGTGGACATTGTCTACCTTGACTTCAGCAAGGTTTTTGACACTGTGACCTACAGCATCCTCATCAGAAAACTTTAGTAGTGTGGGTGGGCGAGTGGACAGTAAGATGGATTGAGAACTGGCTGAGCAGCAGATCCCAGAGAGTTGTGGGCAGGGGGACAGAGTCTAGCTGGAGGCCTGTCACTAGTGGTGTCTCCCAGGGTTCCATACTGGGCCCAGTTTTGTTCAACTTTGATGAAGGAACAGAGTGCCTTCTCAGCAAGTTTGCTGATGATACAAAATAAAGATGATTAAGGGACCGGAGCACCTGACTTATGAGAAAAGGCTGAGGGAGTTGGGCCTGTTCAGTCTGGAGAAGAGACGACTGAGAGGGGTCCTCGTTAATGTGTTCAAGTACATGAATGGGAAATGCCAAGAGGATGGAGCCAGGCTCTTCTCAGTGGTGGAAACCAATGAAACAAGAGGTAATGGGAAAAAAACCTGATGCACAGGAAGTTCCACCTGCTTATGAGGAAGAGCTTCTTTACTGTGCAGGTCACTAATCACTGGAACAGATTGCCCAGAGAGGTCGTGGATTCTCCCTCACTGGAGGTATTCAAGAACTGTCTGGACACAAGAGCAGGGAGGCTGGACCAGATGACCCATTGTGGTCCCTTCCATCCTGTGATTCTGAGCTCTAGCATCGCTAGTGAAAGAATAGGGGCATAATCATTGCCCAATCAGACTGTTTCAGGATAGGTAGCCAAAGATGGTATTCCACTTTCTGAAGTACACCTTAATTTTGGAATTAAGTTTCTTATGCAGAGGAAGTTGTGGCATGGAGGGAACACTTCATAAAGTGAAATGATAGTAAGTTGTGTTTGCATGGCATGAGCAAGGTGGCAAGTCATTCCTGTGGAAATGAGACCACCAGAACTCCTTGTATGTTATCCTGTGACACCGGCCCTCATATTTCTGTTTTTCTTTGCTTTTACAATGGGTGACATTGAAAACTGTCACTAGACATTCTTGAGTTACTGCCCATGTGTGCATGCAGTTTACTTGCTCATGCTGAATTATATCATGATTATATTAAATTTTAAGTCCCTATAGCAGACCTTTTACTTTAATTGTTAAGTAGTACCAGTATGCGAGCCTGGAATTCTTGCCAACTTCGAGTTTCTCAAGCAGCCGGGCTGCAGAAAGCTCAGTGTAGCTGTACCTTTCAGCAGGGTATATTTGTTTATTTCTAAACTGATTTAAGACAAGATATAGGGTATTGGTGCTGCAATCTGTATTTGCTGGGTTTTTTCCTAAGAGGGGATGATGGGCACAGCTCTCTGTTTCAAAAGCTGAAATCAGCCTGCCCTGGAGAGCTGGTAAACACACCTCCTGTATTTACATAAACTGAAGGAAGATAGACCTGTGTCTTACCAGAGAGAGAGAAAGGGGAGAACAGCAACAGGCTGCCTGTGATCTCTTTCTAATTAGAAGCATTGAGATGAGCTGGAGGCTGGCCTATCTCTCTTTAGCATGTGAACATTTGATGATGTTGTTTATAGACTCCCAGGGCTGTCAGTTGTGCCTCTGTACGTGAGCCAAATGCTGGAACTAAAAAACCCCTATCCATCAGGTGTAGAAAGACAAAGAGAGAGGATGGAAAGTGATGCAGGGCAGACTGAAAGAAGTTGAAGTGAAAGTAATAAAAAAAGGTCTTATGGAGGGGAAAATAGTTATGAATTGAAAAGAAATTAGAAAATAGTGAAACTCCTTACCCCCTTGTGCTCTTTTTAGAAGAGCATAACTTGCATTTGGTATGTGCTTGGGGTATGTTGGTGCATGTCTGCAAACTTGCACAAAGTCCACTGTTGGATTCCAAGTGGGTAGCAGAACAGCAAAGGTTTGGTGCCAGAGAAGGAGCAACCAATTCCCTTTCTAAATTGTTCAGAACCACTTTTATTAGAGTCAGCACTGGTTCAGAAAAACTGTTTTAACACTGTCTAAGGAGACCATAACAACTGGATTTGTGGTCAGTTACCAGGTGCTTGTAACCTGAAATCCTCAGGGACGAGGACTTGCTTTAATGAAAACTACTCTAAGTGCTTGCTTAGATATTCAATGTGTTTTCACCACCACCCATGTGAGCCTTAGTAAATGATAGTTGTTGTAATTTGTTGTAAACTATAATGATTGGGACAGGGAATTTGAGACTCTGAGGCAGTGTCATTGCAGACTTGTTCATGATGGTTGGTGGGACCCACTGAAAAAGAAACAATGTTTTGGAGAAAATTGTAGATTGTTTTCCTCTTCTTTTCTGAGTGCAGAGTAGTAAAACATCTGAGCTGTAAAATTTGTTAAGGGATCTGTAATGATGTTACTCTGAATTTCTTGGGAACTTAGGGTTGTAACTGAAAGCTTCAAAATGTGTTCTGGGCGGAGCAGGTGAGCTGCTGAGACTTTTTGGGGGAGGGGATTAAGCTTTCAGTATACTTTTCTCATTCATGATCAAGGCTGTTAATGGCACATTTAGATGCTTTGGACTATTTCATACCTGGATGGTTTGAAAGATAAAATGTCATCTCCGTCTTGTGTTTTGTGAGAAGCTTCGTTTCCAGAAACACATGCAAAACTCCTTAAATCCCTGTTTAATTCTTGCTTACTTTATTTCACAGTCCAAGCTGAGTCTGGTTGTGCCAACGTTGTGTCTGCAGCTCCCTGCCTGGCAGAGCCACAGCAATATGAAGTACAATTTGGACGATTACGCAATTTCCTCACAGGTAAATATCAGGAAGCAAGGAAGAGTAAAGTAGCTGGCTGGTTTGTTGGGGTTTGGGTTTTTTTTGTCATTTCAGTGACTAAATGATGATATACTAAAATTCAAAATCATGTCTCTAACAATCTTTTGATTTCTAGTTTTGAGATTTCAGTTACTACAGATAGGAATGTTTACATTTTTTGTAGTTTGGGTCTGTTTGCTGAGTAGCTTTGAATTTGTTGTTTCTTGTTCAAGCATTTGGCCTTTATAGATCTTTTAGACAACAGCATATATACACAGGACAAGAAGGAAAATCAGTGTTTATGTGAAGGGCAGGTAACTTAGAAATTACTGTAGTTCTCTGCTGTCTCCTGGTTTTGCATTTTTATTTTTATTCATAATTGACTTATTTTTATGATGGTCTGCATTTTTAAGGGAGAATTTGTTCCCTGAAATTTATCTGTATTGGCTTTGAGACTGAAGGTATATGAGAAAGTAGAAAACTTCTCATTCTGTAGTGATGCAGAAGACAATTATGATTTTCCTTTTTTTTTTACAATTATTCAATACTTTGTTAAAAAAAGGTACTCCTGGGAATGTCCTTCTACGAGTCCCCAGCATGGGAAGAAGAAAGCAGATAGAATTTTTTGAGCATAGTACCAAGAAAAGTGAGGTTGTCAGTCCTCCTGCCTTCAGTCACATCTACCTTTGTCCAGTGTAGTGTTTTGATCCCAGTGTGCATAATATCAGGATTAGTATTTCTGGTAGTTGTTGAAGGAAAGAGAAGGAGACAGGCAGGAAGGCAGGGACAACAAATAGTGAAGTCTTAGCCTTGCCACCTACAGCTGTTCAGCACCTTTGCACTTTAGTATTTGAGGTAAATCCTTATGGTTTAATAGATTATTAAGAAGTATGATTGCTCTGTTCAGTGGCTTAAGTGTTGCTTGGGGAAGTGCTAGGCATGCTTTTGGTGTTCAGGTCGACTGTTTTCATCTTTTCGGTCCCACTTGCTCTAGTTTAATATGAACTGCTTCTGTTTCTTTCAGGAAGTGACTTGCCATCCAGCCACAAGGCTCAGTAGGGCACTTCCCATTTCTGTGGTGCCTGCCTCCAGGGCCACTGAGGAGTAGGCAGGGGACTAGGACCACTGAATAGTTTAGGAATTACTTTACTAAACTAACTAGTCTCTAGTTCAACCAGCTGCTCAAAGCAGGGCAAGATGGGAGTTTGATCTGGTTGCTCAAAGCCTTTTCCAATCAGGTTTAGAAAACCAAAAAGTGTGCCGATCACTCTGCACCTCTGGGCCTCAATTGCAGGGCTGAGTGATTTGGTGAGATTGGCCCTTGCAGCAGCCTGCCTATTTATTGTCCTTCCACTGAGCACTTCTCAGAAGAGGATTGCTCCTTTTCCTGTATGGGCACTGAAGGCAGCAGCTGGATTCATCTCTAGGCTAGGCAGACCCAGCTCCTCTAACCTATCTCCATATGTTCCTAGGGAACATTTTCCTCACTCCTGTTTCTGCCAACTTCCCATCTCTGCCCTTTTCCCCCCACTGCAGAGTGAGGTCCATCCTCTTGTTACATTTTTGTACTAGTGCACCTCGAGAGAAAAGAGCACCTGCTGGCTGCTTAGAGCTTTCACTACGTGCAGACTACTGGTTTCACTGGCTTTCACCCAGTTTCAGTGGGACAGGAAGGAGAATGATGTTTAAGATGCAAATGTGTATGTATACACTGCACACCACACGTACTCTCTAGTTACTCATAGAGAAACAAGAGAGAGGCACAGTATGGACCAGAGAAGAGTCTAGAAGAGTACTCGACAGGAGAGGAAAAATAACCTAATGTAAAGGTTAAAAAAAAAGACTCTGCAGTGGTGACTGGCAGGAGTGAAGAGCAAGTTGAGAAGCAGCAATGCCGTTTGAGAATCAGCAATGCCTATTTGTTTTCCAGTAATTTGGACATTTGGTCCTCTGGTAGTAGCTCACTGTGGCCCTGTATGTTGCCATGGTTTTCTTCAGCAGCACTCCTTACAGCTCCCTGCAGCTGGCAAACAGCCCCAAGGAGCTGCTGAAGGAGGGGTGGAGCTGTTGCACAGATCAGTCTCTGCAAGGTACAGCACAGCCTAATCGGGGGTTTGTTACACTGTGTACTAGGAATTACTGCTGGGATTTGCCTTGGCAGAGAGAGAGAGAGAGAAAGTGTGCACATGGGCAGGCACAGAAATAAGAGCACAGCATATTGCAGTACAATTTGGAAACTGTAGCTTTTTTTCCCCTGGAGACAAATGAGTTCCATCCAAAGCACCACATGCAAGTTTTATTGAAGCTGAGAGGAAAAAAAAAGCCACCAGAGCTCAGGCCCCACACAAGCTAGGTAAATAATTTTGACTTAAGCACTTAAATACTGTTTTAAATATTATGAATAAGTTTTAAAGTCCATTTATTACAAGAAACAAAGGACATACTTCTTATATAAATGGGGGAAATTCAACTGTCATGTATTTTATGAGGTATTATATTAGTAGCTGCCCCACACCTAAAAAGCATTTTGAAATCTCTGCATTTTGTTCTGAGAAGGTACCTCACGGGCTTGACAATCTCTATTCAGGTCTGTAATAGGTACTGTACGACATTTAGGTGACAAGAGATTCACTTAGATGTGCCAACAAAATTCTCCTTTTGCCTGCTCTCTGATGGCACTGTCGAGGCTTTTTCAGTAACATCCTTGCCCTGTTTTATTCCCAGTAGAAAGTGGATTGAGAAATCATTCAAAGTTTGTTGCTGTTTTTTATATAGATTCAGATTCTCAGCACAGCCATGAAGTGATGCCTCTTCTATATCCCCTCTTCGTCTACCTCCATCTGAACATGGTCCAGAATGGCCTAAAAAGCACAGTGGACAGTTTTTACAGCCGCTTCCATGGCATGTTCTTGCAGAATGCCAGCCAGAAGGATATCATTGAACAGTTGCAGACTACCATGACTATTCAAGATATCCTGTCCAACTTGAAGCTCCGGGCTTTTCTGGACAACAAGTATGTCATCCGCCTTCAAGAGGACAGCTACAACTACCTTCTTCGCTACCTCCAAAGTGACAACAACAACGCCCTGTGCAAAGTCCTGACCTTGCACATTCACCTGGATGTGCAGCCTGCCAAGAGGACGGACTATCAGCTCTACGCTGGTGGGAGCTCCTCACGCAATGAGAGCAACGGTCTGGAGCCCAGCGACGTGCCGGCATCCATCCTGCAGAACGAGGCAGCACTGGATTTACTGCAGGACAGCATTAAACGTGTCAAGGACGGGCCCCCTTCCCTAACCACCATCTGTTTCTATGCCTTCTATAACACGGAGCAGTTGCTGAACACGGCGGAGATTTCACCAAATAGCAAGCTGCTGGCTGCTGGGTTCGATAATTCGTGTGTCAAGCTGTGGAGCCTGCGTTCCAGGAAGTTAAAGTCTGAGCCCCACCTTGTCGATGTGTCCCGCATCCGTTTGGCTTGTGACATCCTGGATGAGGAGGTCTGCATACCCTTTCTTTCCCCTGCTTCTACTCTTTCTGCCAGACTATTTTGGGCGTGCATTGTGAGGTATCTAGTAATGTCTTGGGGGGCTGTGAGGCTGTCCCACAACCTGTCTGCCTTGATACACATATTTTATGGCCTACTCTCATCCTTGTTCTTTCCCACAGTGGTTGTAAATTGGTGTAAACCTCAGTGATTGCACTGAGGTGCAGTGAGTTTGTGTTCAGGCCATCGACTGTTAGACCCTAGGTACTGATCTCCCTCCTCCAGCTGTCCTTGATCAGATGACAGTAGACAGGCAGCCCAGTAAGGACAGGTGACTAGAGAAATTTCTCCTCCCTGAGGAGCATGAAGCCTCCTTATGGATGGGAAGATGAAACAAGGAGATATGGGCAGTAAAAACACAGTACTGAATGAAAACTAGAAGGAAGGTGGCTCAGAACAATGAGTCAGAGGGGTGGAGAGGAAAATAAAGACAAAATAAGGAAAGAGCCAAAGGAGTCTGATCTGATGCCTAAGTGTGAAACTATTTCAGGCATCACCTTAGAGTGATCATAGTCAAGAGTTATCATGGAAAAATTATGCAAAATGTCTCTGTTAAGGAATCTGATGTGTAGAAACGTCAGAGGCTTTCTACTCTGCAGTGCTGGAGACAAGGACAGGGTTGTGTCTGCTTTTACGTGCCAGGCTAGATAGCATCTTCTAGTTTACTTTTTTTTCCTTACTAGTTGTGCCCTTCTTCCCCTCTCAACACAGCTGCCCAAGTAGCATCTTATATCTGGTTAGAGATCAAAATTTATGACTCTTCCATTGTTTAATCACTCCCCTCTTGAAAAAAAAAGCCTCATTTTTCTCTTGTGTTGCGTGTTTAGCAGGAGAAACATCTTTTTTTCCACTGTTTTTTCTTCTCCTAAAAAATACCTTGTGGAAGGGTTTTGTTTATTTTGGAAGAGTGCAGAGAGCTTGGTGTATGCAGATATCTGTGATTAGGGATTGCTTGGTTAGTCTGCTTGAGAGCAGGAGGCTGACATCCAGGTGAGACAGCACAGCAGCATGCTCACTGCTTCCCAGGTCAACCCTGTCTGCAGAGTGAGCAGGTAAGTGGGTCAGACTAGCCCAAGATGGAGCTATGGACTTGTTTTCATTATAAGCTACAAGAGTTCTTAGGACATGTGACCATGTATTGTCTGTCATGGAGGCCAAATGTCAATAACCTCCATCAGAGGAGAGTTCACCTGGTAAATCAGCAGGTCACCTGCTTTGGCTCTGGACCATAGAAAAGTGAGAGATTGCCAGGTTATCAGGGGTGTGTGTATTAGCTTTTTTGGCACCTAGCCACATACTTGAATTTTGTTACACGTATTATGAAATGGTCACGGAAGCTTGAGTACTAACCGCTTTTGTTGGCTATTTGATATTTTGTGTATCCTGAAGTTTCTGTGCACAGGTCTAAAACCAAAACCTGGTCAAAGACCAGCACAGATCAAAGTCATCATTACCCTGAATAACTTCCAGCCCTGACAAAACAAATAGTGACCCAAGCAGGAGTTCAAAGTTAAGGGAGAATACCAGCCTGAACGCACTGTTGGTGACCAAATGCAAATGAAAGCCCCTTGACTACAGAGGAAATAAATAGGAGCCCTAAGTGAAAATACACAGGTACCCACAGGGTTGCAGGTGGGATCAGTCCAGCACTCTCTTGGGTGCCATGGAAGTGGAAACCACAGATACTAAGACCAAACAAGACCACCTTGACTGAGCTGCAGTCATCAGTATGAACAGGGGCTGTGCTTCAGACTGTCCCTGCGGTCTGATCAGCAGCAATTCACAGGGATAAATATGATGAAAACTTTGTCAGAGAACAGAAACTCTGAATGTGCTTTGACATAACTTCAGTGAATTCTACAGAATAACTTGCAAAGATGTTAAAATTTGGTTTGGTTGATTTCTGTATTGTGTAATTAGCTTTGGATAGTATATTTAAATAGGAATGCATTAAATAACTAGTCTTCAGGTTGGTTTCTGATTTCTGTTTATCAGGTTATAAAAGTCTAAAACTATACTAGTTGCAGCAGCTCTTGTTCAGGGTAGCACTGAAACTACACTATTGAGTTTGTTAACTTTTTGTATGTGTGTGTGTGTATATATATAAAATATAAAAATGAGGTTGAGACTTGGCAAAAGTGTTAGAGAACAACTTTTTTTCCTAGTCTGTGTAAAGCTTTTTTGTCACTAAAGTCAAAATCATCTTGTAGGTGTAGTTTTAGTGAATTTTGCTCAGTGTGATGCCACAGTGTACTTCACCAGTGTTGTCTCACTTCTTGGGAATAGGAGAGACTTTCTGTTTTGGGATACAGTAACTGTTTTCTTTATAGTAGGATCTCTCAAATGCCACTTTATAGTTTCTCTTAAGGTTCAGTATAAAAATGCAGTTTTGTAGCTGTGCAAATGGACATATTGTTTGTCTCAGCAATTTTGCCATGCTTATCACTGGTACTACATAAACAAACAACAGAAAATAATACTTTATTCCAAGCCACAAGAGTGGCAACCTTTAAATCCTGTGAAGACTAAGACTTAGCCCTGTTTGGCTCTGCTTCTAAGGTTCTGCTTTTAAGTGGCAGTGGTCCTTCAAGTGGTAATGAGTGGGGATGTTGCTGACAACCTTGTTTGGTGGCAGATGGGAGGGAATTCTGGAAGGAGCAGTAAGAAGTGGCCTGCAAAGAGAGCCATCCTTCCTTATCTTTCCCTGCTAGGAGGTTTCTACTGTAGGCAGGTAAGAGATCTTCCCTTTCTATATGTTAAGAGCACTGCAGGATGAGAGAGATGATGACACCCAGGGAAACCTGTTACTGGTTAGAAGGGGAAAAAAAAGGAGGAGTGTGAGATTTTCTTTCATTTTTCTTTGTGGATGCCATTATTGCTTTTTGAGACTTATTCTCTTGAGGCTTACACTGGGTGGAAGACTAAGATAACTTTTGTCAGGTAGACAATGTTTACTGCTTACAAGGTTAAATGTATTGACAGTAAATTTTTCTGGGTCCAAGTGACTGTCATGCAAAATCTATTACTGATTTAAGTAACAGCTGAGAAGTTAGGCAGGTGTATCATTTAGAAGATGTCCTGTGTAACAAAACATGCCAACATTTTTGTTCTTTCCAGTTTCTTATTAATATCATTTTTGGAGTCTTTTCAGCAGTGAACAGGAAATCTTGTAGAGTAGATTTTTGTAGCTCATTTTAGTAGTATTTGTAGGTTTTCCAGTTTCTATCCTGTTACTTAAAATCTCTTTCAATACTTTTCAAAATGGATAGTTCAAGTAATAAAGGGTAGCTTTCAGTGTGCATGTGTAGGCTACTGATTAAAATAGACTCATTTAACTTAATTTCTTGTCCATTCCAAGGAAATACAAATAGTTCACACTAAGCTGCAGCAGCAACCACTTCAGAAGGAGCTAATAGGATCTAGGTAGTGTCCAGTCATAGATTGTATCCAGGAAACATATTCAGGGTGTGAAATTGAAATGATGAAAAAATATTATGCAGAGGGATTGTTGGTTTATAACACAGATTGCAATCTTTTGTAGCTGCTGCAGGTGCACACCTACATGGTGGCAGTAGCTGTGGGATGCAAGGAAGAGTGTGATTGGTCTGACAAACAAATGAAGTTTGGTTCTGCGAGGCAGTAGTTTAGTGGCTGCATTTCCAGCTGCTTTGTTAATCTGGTCAGCGGACTAACTTGGGTAGGGAGGAAATAGAAAAATTCAGTGACTCGGAAGCATTATAGGTGTACTGTTTTCAGTGAACTATAAGAACAGCATGCAGTTGTGCTAAGTGGGTGTCAAACTGAAGTCAAAGATAAGATTTGCTACCTGTGACCAAATAGGTGTGTGAGTTTGAATGCTGCAGAAGGCATTGCCAAATAAACTGCTACTGTAATACAAGCAAAGAAGAGGAGGTGCTTGTGAGAGAGAGAGAGCACAGGCTTGCAGACAGCCCAAGTGACCTTGTATTACTTTGAATGCATAAAATGAAATGCCTGGATTTGTGAAATTAACAAAAACTGTAGTACACTATAGGTAACTTGAACAGGATTCCACTGATAACTTGTCAGGAATCTTACGGTCACAATTAAATAGCATAAAATGCTGCAGGTATCAGCCTCTCTCCTTTAATGTGGTAACATAGCCTAGAGATGCTGTGGATTCCAGCAAGCAGTGCTCTGAGGTAGAAAAAGCAATTTGAATGAGAATGGGGCTTGCTTTGCATGCTGGAGCCTGCAGCTTCTCTCTGCCTCACCTCCATAGCAGAGATGAAGTTGGCTTGCAGCCACATCATAAAACTCCCATGGGCACTGACTACTCTGAAGAGAATTATTAGCATTGCTAAACACGGCTTGCTGCCTACTGTGTAACATGCCATTGAGATGGAGAAAGGCAAGGAGACAGCTAAGTCAGAGTTTGCTCACCTCTGATGTGAGATTTGAAACCACACGAGAAGGACTTTCAGGGCTGTTGCTAAGTCTGAAGTCAAACTGCCTGTGGGTCCTGAGGTCAGAGGGATGGGGGATAGCATGTGAGCCAAGACTGCTGCTCATGACAGACTGACTGGTCGTCAGTAGTCCAGCAGCCCTGGGGAATTGGGTTTCCTCTGGCGGCAGGAAGTGCTCCTTCTGCAGGAAATGGGCCAGTTTGTGATGATAAAAGTTAAAGGGGCTGCTCACAAACAAAAGGGTGTTGTGTTGAATTTGATGTGCGGAGATTGCCCGTGAATGTGTGTTACTGGTTCAGTACTGGGGAAAAGCGTCTGCCTGACAGCCCTGAGGAAAGGTAGTCTCAAGCTACTACACAGGTGCACTCCAGGCCATAGTTACCTGGCACGGTCAGTGAGATCCCAGCTTGTCTGGCAAGGACACTCTTGAGATTTGTTGCAATTTGTGTGGTCTGTAGCCTTTGAGTGTCAAGAGGTGCTACTTGAGAAAGCTTTCAGAGACTCTTACCCTCCATTGGGAGATTCCTTTAGCACACCTCACTGAATAGTCTCTAAGCATGAAAGCCTTTACTTGTTGACTATCTGCCCTGGTACTTGAATTGGAGAATAACAGAATAAAAAGGTTTCCAGTGCCATCATTTTTGTGATTATTCATCTTCTCCTACCCCAAAATAGATACATTGACCTAAATAAGCTGCATATATTTGCTGTTCTTGAAGGCTGTTCTTGAAGGGTGAGGATGTGAAAGCATCCTGATGGAGCTTGCAGGGAGAAATATATGTTACAGCCTTACTGGGTCACTGTTCACGTGTGGGGTTAAGAAAGAATGCCCAGCAGACAGCTGGTCAAATGTGCTTTGTCTTTCCATCTCCTGCTTTTTGTTTTAGACATCTGTGATTGTTTTCCTCTGCTGTGAGATTCACTTCCAATAATGACCACACCAAAAGAGTCGATGCCAAGATCTGTTTCAACATCTTAGCCAAATACTTTGTAGAGTGTGGATAGGGACTATGCATATGGTTTTAGCAAATTGAAAAATGTCATTAAAATATTTCTTTTTCTTCCCTGTTTGCTTACAGTCCCAGGTTAAGATGCCTTCTGGATTGAGTATGAGGCTACCCAAAGTGAAGATAAAGCCTTTATAGAAAGTCTTATCTC
This sequence comes from Acanthisitta chloris, assembly GCF_000695815.1. Classification (NCBI taxonomy): domain Eukaryota; kingdom Metazoa; phylum Chordata; class Aves; order Passeriformes; family Acanthisittidae; genus Acanthisitta; species Acanthisitta chloris. The sequence continues at coordinate 19,795 of NW_008649753.1, forward strand.
ACCATCTCTTTTGGCATTCACTTAGATGCAGAAAATGCACCAGCAATGTTTGTGTCTCAAAGCTGCACAAACTGTGCCAGGTCTAAAATAAGTCCTTCTGTATTAACACCCGCCTGATTTCCTCATGGTGGTTCCTGTATTTGTTGAAGAGATAAACATGCTTCCCTTTCTTGTTTCTTTTTCTTCTCCCCAACCAGGAGGAAGAGGATGACAGCGCAGGCACAGAAATGAAGATCCTGAGAGGACACTGTGGACCCGTGTATAGCACGAGGTTCCTTTCAGACAGTTCAGGACTCTTATCTTGTTCTGAGGACATGTCCATCAGATATTGGGACCTCGGAAGTTTCACAAACACTGTGCTGTACCAAGGACATGCCTATCCAGTCTGGGATTTGGATATTAGCCCCTGCAGCCTGTACTTTGCCAGTGGCTCCCACGATCGCACTGCAAGGCTCTGGTCGTTCGATCGGACGTACCCACTGCGAATATACGCAGGCCATTTGGCGGACGTGGACTGTGTCAAGTTCCACCCCAATTCCAACTACTTAGCCACGGGCTCCACGGACAAAACTGTGCGTCTGTGGAGCACTCAGCAGGGCAACTCGGTGCGTCTGTTCACCGGGCACCGCGGCCCTGTGCTAGCGCTTGCCTTCTCTCCCAACGGTAAGTACCTGGCATCAGCAGGTGAAGACCAGCGGCTAAAGCTGTGGGACTTGGCATCAGGAACACTTTACAAAGAGCTGAGGGGGCACACGGACAACATAACCAGCCTTACTTTTAGCCCTGACAGTAGTCTAATTGCTTCAGCGTCGATGGACAATTCAGTTCGGGTCTGGGACATTCGGAACACTTACTGCAACGCCCCTGCGGATGGGTCTTCCAGTGAACTGGTTGGTGTATATACCGGACAAATGAATAATGTACTGAGCGTACAGTTTATGGCCTGTAATCTTCTTCTAGTGACTGGAATTGCACAAGAAAATCAGGAACATTAATTTTTTTTTTTGTCTTAGGGATGCGGGTGGGTGTATTGAATGCCAGAGTCCATTGCAAGCTGAGATTACTGACTGTGAAACACTTTTCTTCCTCTGCCCCCTTGGAAGGTGTGTTGAGAGTGATGCAAATGCTTTAAGATGTCACAAAAAGGCCTGCGCTGTTGAACAGAATGAGGAAAAAGGGAGGAGTGATGAAAATACATACACATTCTCATCTTCTAGGAATGGGAAAAAGGAGAGTAAATCCAGTAGCTTGGGGAAACCGAAAGCCTGGTCCAGACAAGTGAAACTGCCAACCAGATAAGCTGCTGACCTGCACTTAAATATCTTGCATTGATTGATGGACACATTTACCTACTGTTAACTGAGGCTTGAGTGTGTGGAGAACTACTGGCCCCATGTTCTTTGTTTTGTTTTGCTTTTGTTTTCCTGGTATTGCAGAGGACCAGCATTTTTAAGACCCTTCTATTAAAAGAACATTATGTATTTTCTGCAGTGATAGTGGTCCTAAATATTACAGCTTCCTATAGCACTTCTGGAATATTTTGGACCAAGTAAGTAGAAAGTACTATTGTTCTTTTTAGTAAGGGAATGGAAATCTGACCTCAGTTGGGGCCCATCTCTGCATTGTCATTTGGGTTTGGTTCCTGGTACTAGCTGTGATACTTGTATTTATGTTCCATTGATTAGGAAATTTTCTGACTCTGGTTGCACTGTGTTTTGAGGATGGGAGGACAGTGGGGGCAGAGTGGTGGTTTTAAGGGTAATAACAACTTGCCTTGTCTGGAGGGAGGGCACAGTAGAACTGAAGCAGCTAAGTTTGGACTCCTAATGGAAACAGGGCTTGTCAATCCACCACTGCACCTCACAGAAATATTTCCATAAATGGAAGTTGGCAGTTTAGGGAGAGGGGGACGAGGAGAGAGAGACACACAAAGTGACATGGGAAAAAATAGTATTACTAACTTATTGTGCATACACAGAGGCAGCTCTGCCAGTGTTGGATTTTTCTCAAATGTTGCAATATCGGTTTCATAAACACTTTGTGAGATAAATCATCAGCATTCACAACAAGGATCTGCGGAAAAAGCACGTTCTAGTTTGTCATTTGGAGAGATTAAATATTTCTGCTTTCTGGAAAGAGTTATTTTGTATTTTGTTTTCTATTAAAAGCATTTAGTTTAAAAAGAAAAATAAAAACGGTTTGGTCCCTTTCTGGGAAGTTTGCTCTGACTTGCATGGGAAGGAGAGGGCAGCAGCATGCTTCTCCTACACTGCTTGAGCCAGAGCCCACTTGGCACTTGGAGGCTGAATCTGGTGGTCTTGCTCACTTGCTGCATTCTGTTTTCATGTTCCTTTACTTGCTTTCCACGGAGCTGACTTGACAGGTCATGGAGTAGGGTATTGACATAGCTTTGTAGCTCAGCTGAAATGCATGTGGAGGATCTAGGTACCCCTGAGGTTGACACTCTGCACCAGAAGACCTCATTCTGTAGTGCTGAATGACCTGTACTTTGTGGTTTGATGTTTTAAAATGCATCTTAGGAGCAAATGTCTTCTAGACAGGCTGTTGGTATTTAATGATAATTCCCTTCAGCTTCCCTCAGACCTTTTTATGCAAAAATTTTGTTGGCAACATCTAAACAATCTATTGGTTTAGATGACACCTCACAGTTACCTTTTTGTTTTATTTTATTGTGCACTTACACGTTGGTAAGTGACCAAAATCTTTTATCAGAAAAGTGTTTGACCTTTCTGAGATCAGTAACAGTGTGTGCTGCAGCTCAGCTCTGGGAGTACCACAAACCCCCTCTGTATGCTTGGAGTTGAATGGCATTGCTTATCTTCTGACAGCTGGATATCAAAAGAATGAAGCAGTTCAGCAATCCCAGACCACCATCAGGCACTTGGGGGAAAAAGTAAAACAAAATGTATGGGAGATAGTTGTATTGCTGATGCTTAGTGCTATGCAGGTCTCCAGCAAGACCTTCTTCATAGCTCTGTTGAGCAGATACTGTTCCCCAGATCAAACACATCGTGTTCTTCAACCTGCAGTAATCTCTCTAGTTGCTTTGTGTGGTTTTGCTCATTCTATAGATTCTAGCCCAAAGATTTCATTGTGAAATGACTGTTTTGGCTGAATGTCTCTGAATACCTAGGAAGGACGTGGCTCATGAGTGCTTACTGGAATTCATTTTGCTGTTTGTTGCCATATGTCCTGAGCAGCGTTTAGATTTAGAGCAGCTGGACTTTTGGCCCTGAAGTAATGCAAACTGCAACCAAAAGGGGCAGGGGGGAAAGGGGGTGGAAATAAGGGCAAGATGGGCAGAGAACAAAGTTTCCCTTCAACATCTTGCTTCCACAGCAGAACTGGACTTTTTACTAGTTGGGTTACTGCTCAGTATTTTGTGCACAAAAATGACAAGAGTAAAGAGACTTCAGAAGCAAATCCTGTTATATGTACATAGGCTAAAAGATGTCAGTGATTTCTGAGATATTGGATAAATTCATTACAAGCTTCAAACCTATAAACTTCTACACTGTGTGGAGAGTTTTTGGTGCTCATTGAATGTAAATGTTCAAAGGAAGGTAGCCAGGAAGTAATCTAGACTGTAAGAAATGTCTGCAATTGATTGACAGGCTGAATTTTAAGGCAAAACTGGGATGAAAGTGTGAGCGGGAGGAAGGAATACCATTAAGTCTAACAAAATCTGGACTGTAGCCTCTATTACTGATCTAGTTCAGAAATAAGTGCACTTGCACAGACCACTTCCTTATTCTATTTTAAATATATATCAAAAACCACAAAAGCATTTAAGTTAACATAGTTAAACACTCAAATATTAATAAGCATCATAGCAGGGATCTTGCAGCTTGTGAGTCTGTGTCTAACACAGTGCTCAGTCGTGTAACTGGGTCCTCCTCCCCCTGCAAAGCTCTGTTTGTTTCATGTGCCTCCTGCATGATGCACAGGGCACTACGTGGTAACAGCCAGTGGCTGTCAGGAGATGCTGATAAAAAGAGGACATGAGTACAGCAGTCCTTCCATGGCTTGCCCACTCCTGTCTTCTCACAGTTATGATTTGGGGTTTTTTGGGTTTGCTATAGTAGACCCCCAGAGCTGCAGGCTATGTGTCTCCAATAGCTGCTGATGGACTTAGCTTCATTTAAATTAGTCTTTTATTAATCAGCTATATACTTGTAGCTTGCTGCAGCCAGAAGTTCTACACCTTAATTTTATGAGGGGGGAAAAATATTTCTTTAGTTTTGACATTTGTTACCTTCTAATTTTGTTCTGTTCCCCAAACTCTTGAATTGGTGAAGACAACAAAGAGTGAAACACCCTTTCAAAAGGTGTCAGGTAATCCAGGCCACAGTAGTTGTAGGTAAAGCTGAGGTAAGACTCCATGCTTAGCCATTGAATACTGATGAAAGGATATTTGCTCTAATAAATGGCTACACCCATTCACAGGTCTACACTAAAGTTGCCCTTCTCACTTCTAACACTGCCATGTCCCAGGCAGCTCTCTGCTGCGCTATTCAGTCTGAGCTTCATTTCCTGAATGGTAAAGTTCATCCTATTCCTACCTACTCTGGCTCCTGTGTGAAAAGACTGTCTCTTAAAATTGTCCTTTAAGTCTAAAAACATTTTATAGAAATGGTATTTCCATTAACAGATCCTTCGGGTTCACCAAGAAAAATAAGGACTTCAGGCCATGTTGCTAGCCTTGTTCCAACACTTGCTGACTTTTGTTAGACCTCTGGGCTCAGTGCACTCCTCAACAAAGTCCTGAAATGGCCTTTTTTCTGAGTGGTGTCTAATTGCTTGTGGTGAGCCAGGCTCTAAAACTGAACCATTACAAGACACCGATGTGACAGTTAAATTAACAGCCTGGATGTCCCTTGCCAAAGCCTGTCCTGTCATGCTGCACATAAGCTGTGGGGTTTTTTTGAAAAGTACTGGACAGGAGCCAGAACTGACTAAAATAACTCAACAATGCGAACCACACTTGATGTATTTCCAGTACAAAATACTGATAAAATTTGTCTCTGGGCTGTTTTGGTGTTTTTTTAACAATTTCAAACATGCATCTGGTTTTCTGTTTCGTGGACACTGCTATACAGCAGCACTGAGCAGCAGGTAGTACATGCTAAGTGGCTAGTTTAAGACAAGGTGTTATCTATCTATTCTGTGTCATCCTGAAGAAATAGTCTCTTGGGACAGTGAAATTCCTGAATAAAGTGGCTGTGGAAGCTGTTTCTCTAACTTGGTATCTTAAGTGTTACTCTATAACTAAATCATGCATCCTGTTTTCAAACAGAGAAGGGATCACCTGCATTAAGCTGAGGGTTAGATGAGGAAAGAAACAGCTTCAGAAACCTGATTTTATCAGGAGCCCTGCTTTCCTACCCAGATCTTTGCAGTTCCATTTAGGATAAAATCATCTTCTCTTTGTATAGCTTTGTGATCTTTGATGAGGTCATGATCTTCTGTTTATGACAAGCCTAAACAGAAATATTCCAGCATGTACAGATGGGGGATCAGCTAAGAACAGGGCTTTATGGTGTTTGGTGCTGTACAAGCATATCAGCACATGGGCAGTGCTTCTCTGACACTTTGCCTGAGAACAGGAGGAAGAAACTCCATCTGAATCCATCTACCCTGCTGTCAAAGGGAGGAGGTGTGCTGGTGTTGCTACTCCAGCTCTGGAGAATGGGATGGGAGGCAGTGCAAGAGCTATGAGTGTCAGGGCACGAGACAAGGATCATGATGGTGTCCACTTCTGTTTCTTTGCTGTCACTTCTTTTCCCCACTGAGTAGCAATGCTTCTTGTTCACACTGCTGCACATGCATCACCACTGCGTCCAGCAGCGCTGGCAGGGCAGCAGCAGGGCTGGTCAGACAGCTTGTTGAAATAATCCACCTGCATTCCTTGCTTGTAAATGGCCTGTAAATATTTCCTTAATCAAGATTGGGGTTTGGTTTGTTGTTGTTTTGGTTTGTTCTGTGGCTTAAAATTGTTTAAGACAGGTAGACTGTAAGATACATAACTGCCTATATCCATTGGAGAAAAATCTTTGATCTTGAGATATTCTTTGGGATATTCAGGGATATCTTGAACCCTCTGCCCCTAATTTGGAAAGTGCCAGATCAGACTCCACTTTTGCACTTAGGCAATCAGGCTACCTAGGCAGCAGTGAGTGGATAGCTCTATTTGAAGGCACAGCAATACTCTCATTGAAGCATCCGAAGGCTGTATTGCATGTGAGTCTCAGGAGGTTCCTAAAAGTGATGAGGTAGGTGGGCACTAAGGGGAGCAAGGCTGCTGGATAGCAAACTGCTCCTGCCAGAAGTTTCTTTTCTCCAGACAGCACTGGTAGTACCTGTGCTCTCTGATATCTGCCTTAGGCCAGCCCTGAGCCTGGCTCTGCAATAGCTACTGATGCTTTGTAATTCATGGAGAGGGACAGGGCAAATAAGGGCAGAAACTGCTGTGTGCTCACTGCAGTGATAAACTAGGGTCACACTGTAAGACAACCCCAGACAGACTAGTGCCAACTGCATGTGGAGAATGGCCATTTGTCTGGCATCCAGGAAAGCACAGCAAAACTTGTGTACTGACAACTTGCCCTTCAGAACTAGCACAGATCCTTCCGGAGCTGCATGTACTACTTCAACAACAGGCATCAGCCAAGTCCTAAACATTAGCTCAGGCATCCTGAGGACTGGCGTTGTGAGTGCACATGCAACTTTGGAGTATTTTAGGTTAACATACCTCAGATTCAGCCCATTACTGGAGTATATTTTCACAGCTTTTGCTCCCTTTTTTTTAGGTTTAGGGTTTTTTCGGTGAGCAGCTTAGCTGGAGACGTGCTGGACTGCTGTTGCTTCTGTCATTTTTGCTTAAGGCAATAGCAGAGCAATCAGCATGTGGTAAACAGACTGGAAAAGAATAGCCAGAATTTTAGGCAGTCTCTTCCCTCCTGACAACTCCATTCTACTAGTGCAAATATTTCATGACCACTTAGGATGACTGCATAACCATCTGTGAGTTTGGAGGTGGTTGTGGGTTTATACATAATTTTTTACCCCAGGAGCAAAGCCTAAAACAAATTGGAGCATAGAGCTCTGCTGCATCTAAACTTCCCAGTGCCTTTGCCAGTCAGATCTCCTTGTCCTGAAGGAGGTAGAGGGTGCTTGGCTTTCTCTTTACTTAAAATTATTTATCCATAACTCTTGCTCCAGACTCTCACAAGATCCTGTGTTCTCCCAACAGCCCTCATCCTGCAGCCAGCACAGGAAAAACTGAGAACCTGCCTTCCTGAAGCACTGTTGTGTCTCCGTGGATTGTCTTACTGCATCGAGAGGTCACTTCACGCACCTCAGTGACATGTGTGTGCAGAGATGTCAGAGCCCCACCCTGCACACCTCACTGCTCAGGTGCACCTGGTAGTGGGAACTGTGTGCCTCAATCAGGTTTAAGTGCACAATGGAGATGTTTCCTTTTCCTTTAAACAGCACTGCAAAAGGATGCACATTGTGTGATTTCAGTGCTCCGTGTTGCATTTGTACTGCTTGATTCGCTTGATGCAAAGACTCTTGTCCTGCAGTGCCTGGTTTACTCTCCTTGCAGATGCAGACAGGTTACAAAACTATTTCAGTATCATGCAATAATGAAACAGAAGTTTAGCATTTGCAGCTTAATCTATGACATGTAAACCCATCAGCTTTCACACACCCAGATACAGGTAACATACACTCAGATAACTGGGGACAGCACTGGCTGGGCAGGACAGCCTGCAGCACCTGAAGCTTCACTGGAAGACATAGAATCATAGAATTTTAGGGGTTGGAATGGACCTTACAGATTATCTAGTTACA
>NW_008649753.1:27774-28155 GCF_000695815.1 Acanthisitta chloris
GTGCCAGTGTCTCACCATCCTCACGGAAAAAAACTTTTCCTCCTATCTAGCCTAAATTTCCCCTCCTTCAGATGTACCCGTTGTCCCTTGTCCTGTCACTGCAGTTCCTAACAAAAACTCACATCTCAGCAAAGTTTCCTGAGTATGCCTCCCTTGCAGAGCTTTCACCTATATCTTCCCCTGCATTTACTGGTTTGTCCCCTCCCTTCCCAGCACCCCGCGGGGACAGGGGGCCGGGGCAAGACCCCAGCCCTCCGTATTGCCCTCGGCCTGAGGTTTGCTGGCTGCGCAGCGCCCCAGCCCCCGTTACTCCACAGCCCCGCGGAACCAGCCCGGGGCTGCTGCGGGGCGCAGCGCCGCGAGGCTCCTCGGGCCGCGGCA
>NW_008649754.1:0-288 GCF_000695815.1 Acanthisitta chloris
CAGTACCACACTATTCACCTTCAAACCCATGCAAGCAGGAAAGCTCTAAATGGTGTTGCACTGAGGGTAGCAATAAACACAGGGTGCAAAAAACTTGTTTATTCCAGTGGTTTTTGCCTGTAGCACAGAGCAGAACCTGCCCTGCAGTGCTCATTCAGCAGGCAGCCAACACCACTGCTGTTGCTGTCTCACACAGGACAGAAAGCACTGCATGCAACAGTGAGGAAAAGGAACAGTGCATTAGGTTTGCTGACCTGGTAAAGGTGATACCCATTCTGCAGCTTCCAG
>NW_008649754.1:342-972 GCF_000695815.1 Acanthisitta chloris
CCAGCAAAGCCTCAGCCTGACCGATGAGCACCGTGACGAGCTCCAGTACATCTGTCTGACACTATTCCTTGACTAGAATTCCAAGAGCCAAAACCACCTACCCTGCTGGTCAGCATCAGCAGTTCGTGACACCAGGGCACTGACAGCTGGGAAGGTGATGCTGGACATGGCAGCCACGGCCCCAGCTGCCCACATCATCCTGCAAAACAACGGGGTATGGCGCTGGGCACACGGTGCTGCGTGTGCCTGCACTCACACACTGAGCTCCCCAGGTAAGGGAGACAGTGCAGACACTGTCACTCAGGGACTAAAGGAACTGCACATACCATGGTTCTGATCCAAAGCCATACCACGCCAGCTGCAGGATCTGAAACCCTAGGCCCAGCAGGATGGTGTTTTTGTTTCCGATGGAACGCATGAGTAAACTCAAAACTATTGTCTGACGGAGAGGGGAGAGAGGAAAAAAATGTATCAGAAAAATAACATTTTATTCTAAGTGTTAAATAAGCACAAATGAGGTTAATGAATTAAAGCAACAAAAACCTCAAAACATTTTATTTGGGATGTCAGATATATGCAAATAAATTATAATTCCCCAAAAGAAAAATTTGCCTCTACACAAAACCAGTA
>NW_008649755.1:0-20655 GCF_000695815.1 Acanthisitta chloris
CCCGGCCCGGGCTGCGGCGCCGGGAGATCCATCCCTTGTTCCCTCTCCCGTGCCCGTGCCCTGTCGGCGCTGCTGCCGCGGCCGCTCCAGCATCCCCGAACTTCGCGGCAGAGCCGCCTGCCCCGTGCCTTCCTAGGGATGCGTTTTACTGCTACTTCGCTGCTTTTTGTTTTTTTCCCCCCACCCTGAAAGAACAGCGCCTGGGCGGTTTTCTTGCACAGCTGTAACAGGCCCGGTAGGTGACGGGCAGTGAAATGTAATGCAATGGTTTTATTAACCGCTAACAACTCGAGGATGCTGGAACTGCTCGCACACAGGATGAGAACGCTGTCTCTTGCCGTGTTCTGTTGCAACTCCCCGGTTTTCATTCAAACGACTCGCGAGTGAAACCGCAAGGGGTTGCAAATCTGACCCTGTTGTCAGTTGCATTTCTGAATTTTCTGATGGAATGTGAAAGAGCAGATGAGCAGTGTTTGTGGTGAATTGATGCAGACCTCAGGTGTGTGGCACCAGTACTAGTATTCTTCAGCTCAAGAGAAGCTTCCTTTGGTTTTCATTTAACTCTTAGCAGTAGGCTTATGTTAAAGAAGCGCTGCCTCTCAAAGTATGCATGTTTATTTCTGTTTCTGTATTGCTGTTTACATCTTGAGAGAGACAAGGCAAGAACATAGGGCTCAGCGATAACTTACCCTCATGAATGACGGTGGGTGTTTTGGCCACAGAAAGGCTGCAGAAAACTTATCCCCCAGCACACAAGTACTCTGTCATTAACGTTTAGGACAACTTTAATGAAGGTAGTACATCCCATCCACTGTGTGCAGCTCCTGCTCTGCTTTCCAGATGTGAAAGTTAAAATTCTTGTTTACAGAATTCAGTTTTGTCTCTACACATCGTCTTATCTTGGTACTTGCTGTGCTCCTAAATGTAGCTCTTTAGGCTCCACTATTTTTCCTCCAGCACCTTGCCCTTTGCCTTGTTTCATGTCCATCTAGTCTTTTATTCTTTCATCTGTCCATCTACTCCAGCTTTTTTCCTTCTTGATCTCCCCTCTGTGGGTTGAGGGATGCTGGTACCTGGGCAGGCAGGGGCCCGGGAGGGGGCAGGCTGCACCTGGAGCTCCAGCCCTGCTCCCAAGGCTCTCTAGGAACTGATCCTCTTCTCTGGGCTTTGGGGCAATGTTGGATCATGTCCTGTTAGCAGTTGTCCTCCAATCATCCTGGCACGGTGCCTGGTTTGCGCCCAGTGCGCTGGAACAATCACCGAGTTCGGGGCCGAGAGCTAATTGTTTCCGTGCTGGAGACACACAGACATAGAATATGATTATTTTGATGCTGGCAGTTATGAATCACAGCTTTGTGCATACAGTTTTGATCAAAGACCTAAAGATGGAGCACTGGGGTTCTGAATAGAAAACATGTTTTAAAACACATGCTGAGCGCACCTATTTTCCCTGTGTTATCTAAATGACTAGCATGGATCACACTGGGCTTGGGTATTTAAAAAAAAGCAACAATGCTCAGGACAAGTGGCAGAGTACTTGACGAAGTGCTTTGTCAAGAGGTGATTTGGCAATGCTTCTTCAGCATGACTCTATGGTACTTGTGGCTTTGCTTAACCTACACACCGGGAAGTGGCTGCCATCCTTAAAATTACTTTGTCAGAATACAAAACCTCACACTTAAGTATCTGTCTATCGATTAAAATGCATGCTTGGTGGAGAAGTGATAGGGAAATTGGGTTTGTGTAGATTTCTGCCATGAAACTTGGCAGCTGGCTGAAATTGGTAGGTGAAGTTCCCAGGCACTCCTGACATGCAGGTGTTGATTTATCTAACCCTGTCTATGTTTCCTGTCTCTGAGACAGGCCCAGTCTTGATTTCCGACTTGGTTCATGAGGAAAATCTCTGATAAATGGAATTACACAGTACATAATCAATGTGAAAGAAGATTTTTTTATTGTTGTTGTTCCTGTTGCTTTGTTTCCACATTACAATGCAATTTTTCTAACACCCAAGCAAAGTTATTATCCTTCTCAATCCAAGTTTCCCATAGTGTGTGTATGTCAAATTATTTTGCAACAGTTGGAGAAGCTGGCTAGTGTGTATACAGTAGTTCCATTATATCCAGATGTCTTTGGGTTAAAAGCATCTGAGGGGCCCTCCAAGGATTTTTGAGATTTCTCTCTTGCATTTTAACCAAAATAAGAATATTATTTTTAGCGTGTCTTTGGTCTGTCCGTGGAGTGGTGTGTTTAATGTATTTTTGAGGAGTATATTTTTGAAAGGCTGCTAAATATTTGTCTGTGACATAGTACTTAATCATGTTTTTTTCACTTTTTTTTCACTTCCCCTGCTAATTACCTTTATAAGAGCCTTTACAATAAATAATGCAAACCAGATTTTGGACACTGCAGAAGACAATGCTTGTCAAACCTATGTCTGAAAGTTGCCATACAAGGTTACAGTGTTCTTATTTATCTTGGTTTTAATTTGTCTCTGCCCTATGTACAAGACTGAACTGGGGGGGTACCTATTTTACTTTCCTGAGTTGGACATAAGTAGTGTGAGGATGTAATAATCTGTGTCCATAGGAAAAGAAACATAATCCTTTGAACCAGGTGTTTAAAGGTATTTAGAATTTTATTTTGCTGTTAGATACATGTAATAAGCAATATCCTTTGGTAAATGAAATAACATTGTACCATTGCAAAAAAGGTTGCCACTGTACCTGTGTGTAATTGAATAGGAATTGCCAGTTTGGCAGGAAGAAACAATTTTGAACTGAGGTATTTTGCAGTTGAAAACACTTACCGTGCTAGATCCCCTGGCCAGCTACATCTGGAGCTTTCATTACTCATGAGCAGTTTCCTGCAGTTGTTCCATATTTAATTAAACCAGCTTATAGATATTTTTAAAGAAGTTTGAACTGTATCATTGGCAGTGATTTCAGTGGGTACTTGCAACCATTTTTGCAGCTGCTCAGCATCCTTTGCACAAGCTTTATTCATGCAGCAAAACTCAAGCATCAAAAGCACGGAAGAATGAAGCTGCCTTCTGAGAACGGCTTGATTTTTATATAAGGGTCTTTATCTTTGAAAAGTATACAGCAGCTTTTTGTGAAAACGCCGTGAGCATGCTGCTCAGTCTCAGGATTTCTAATGCAGCCTGCTAGCCATGGTGGAAGGGGCTTGTGGATGTTGTGTGTTGGGAGCCCAAAGGGAAGAAACCAGAATGCAAATCCTGCTTCAGGGCTGCTGGCGATGAGAGGGATGTGACAGCAAAGCATCTGCTGTGGTCATAGCTCACTCCTGGCATTGCACCGAGAGGCAGTTGTGTGTCACAGCGATGCCCTTGTGTTACCCAGCTGTGGCCCTGCCTTGGAATTGGGTGTTGAAGGCAATGTCTGTGGGTATGTGCTGCTCCTTTGTGCCTTCAACCGTTGGGTTTCCATTGCTGTCTGCTTTGCCATAAAGCAAAAATGCCAGTGCATTGTTGCTGTGTCAGTTGAGTGAAATACAGCTCTTGCCTGCTGGTGTGGGATCAAAGCATTTCTTTAGTCCGAAATTTTGTGTATTCATTTTAAAGAAATGGTGTATTTCTATCAGCATGAAGCTGTCAAAGGGACCGAATGTATTGATAGCTCAAAATGTTCACAACTGTAGAATGAAAAGGAAGTGTTATGCACAGTCAGGAGTCCTAACTCTAAGCAAAAGTTAAGGTAGGAAGGACAGTCTTCAGGATCATTAGTGCCTCTCCTAGTATTTATTTCTGTAGTGGAAAATGTGTATTTCTTCTTTTCGTGGGAATGTGGAGAGTGAGCCTGGGTCTGCTGCTGCTCCTTGGGTTGATCAGCTGAATGTGCTCAAGCAGGTTACAGTTCTTCTTGCTTGTTCTTTTCTTGTCACCTCCTAGTGACGCATGCTGAGTTCCACCAGGGTAAAGGTGCAATAAGCCAAAAATAATGACAAGGCATTCCTAAACTCTGTAATCCCTGTTGGGGACTGAAGCTAGGAAAGGCATCCAGCTGCTGCTCTATTCCATGGTGACAGTTATAAAAAACTTTGATCAGTTGTAACTAAAGGCAAAGTAGCAGCAACTAGAGGACACTGGGGGAATCATACAGCAAAGAAAACCCAGGAGGTTTTACTCCACTTTCTCTAAAGTCCATCCATTATTTCCCCCCACCTTTTCCAAATGCTTCTCCAGTGTAAGAACAATGCAGAATTCACCTTGTGGATCATAGAAAAGCTTGGGATTCTTTCAGGTTTAGAAGCGAGAGTTTTCTTTTGAAGTGTATATGCCCCTGGAATGTTTGGATTCTGCAGGTGGATTCCCAGCACTGTTTTGCCAGAAACAAAAGCACAGCCCCAACCTCCCCTTTGCAGAGCATCTGTGTGGGAGGTGTGTAACAACTGAGCTTCTGCTTGGAGCACAGGTTTGAGTACAGCACCTGCATTAAGCCACAGTCTTGAACTGGGGTGGTGACAAGGTGTGCATCCAAGGACAGAGTGTCTGCCTTGGGCAAGGAACTGGAAGACTCACTGTAGTTGCTGGAGTTCACTCTACAATGTCACACTGAAGTGTAAAATAAGCTGTTAAGCACCAGAAAACACAAGAGTTTTCAAGAATAAAAGGAACTATTTCATCACAAATTTATCCCTTTTTTTTTTCCCTTAAATCAGTGAATGTATAGGTTCTATGTATGTAGACACAACCAGATGGTACCTATTTAGACATTTTCCCCTCTAAGTAGCTTTTTCATGTAGACATGTGGCCTCAGTACTTTTGCCTCTGAACACAAGGAACGAAGAAAAACAGTTTTCAGGAAAACTTCCAGACCTGAAAGGTGCAAAGGAGCTTAATGTGACCTAATCATTTGCAGGTTAAGTTTCAATTAAGTTGAGTCTCACTTGTTTTGGTACAGGAGTCTCAGTGAAACAGCTTTGTTAAGGTACCTTAGGTGGTGAACAAAATTAATAGCGTGAAGCTACAATGTGGCCAAAAATGATGTATTTCTTAGAGAATGGGTCCATAGGACTGACTTGACCGTTAAGTACACTTTTACTTGTTATCAGGAGCTTAATCATGCTGCACTACAGCTTTATTAACAAGTGAAAAGGAGAATGAAGACAAGTAATCATTGTGTAATGGCAAAGGGGGAGAGACAATACATCTGCAGCTAGAAGCTGCCTAATGATTTTTACAAAGTCTTAGCACTTAACAAGGCAAACGTTAAAAAACCCAAACAAATCTTTTCAGTAGGAGAACTAATGTATGCATCATTTAAGAGGAGTATTAGAACCAGATGAAATTGATGGTCTCCTGCAGCAGTTACCTCGTTAAGCATCTTCTCTGCAGGAATGTGGGAAGGTATATGAAATGGATCAGGAAGTCTATTTCAGGCCACTGGTGTATTTTTGTTGTGTTGGATTTTTATTCTTTAACTATGATGGGATTGTACAGATGTTCCCTTTGAAATAGAAGCGTTTTAATTTTTTTTAGCACGAGAAGACCAGCTGTTGTACAGGAGATGTGCAGATCCCATTTCCTTCCTGTCAGCTAGTGCAAAATGGGTACTTTTTGGTGTGAACTCATTTGCTTCCTGTCAGCTAATGCAAAATGGGTACTTTTTGGTGTGAAAGGACCTCATTACCTGCCACATGTCTTGGCTGTTTTCAGAAGTATTTTTCAAAATGTTATTCCCCTTCAGGGTTGGAAGTCCATGATCTGTGATACTGCATCTTATTAGTGTTTGCTGAAGGACCAGGAGTCCAGTGAAAGCACAAAGTCAACTTAATTTGTAGGAACAGTCAAATTACGTAACCTCAAGGATTAATTTTAATCAAATACTTCCTGATTTTTCTTTACAGTGTTAAAAGTAGATCTGGCACTTCACTGAAGCTTTTATAGTGACTCTTTAATTGGAATAAAATGTCCTGTATTTTTTTCTTCTAATTTAGGCTGATGTGATGTCTGATTTGGGCAGATGCACACAATACTCACAGGGTGCATGGGTTCTGGTGTGCATAACTGCTTGTATTGCTGGAGTTTGTGGAGTAGCATTTTCCAGTCTTAGGGTCTTGATTTTTAGACTTGGGAACCTCAGTCCTTCTCCATTATTGTTAAAGTAATGGTAGGCCTCTGTGGTAGAAGGGAAAGTTGAAGTTCTGGTTCTCTTCTCTCATCAACAACCTCTTGACATCCTTAGCAAAGTGTTTAGAGTCACATAGCTTAAAGTGACATGTAGTTTTGGGGAGGTTTTTTTCAGTTATTGGTGGTTCAGATTAGTCCTCTTTGGTCTGGCAACTGTGTTTTCATTATTTTTTTTTCTCCTCCAGAGGAGCCAAGCCCTGGCAGATCCAAACTTCATCCCTTTCATGTTTGGTGCTGCTGGCTACAGCTGTCCCCTTTTGAGCATTTAAGCATGTGATGAATCTCACAAACACCTGGGGTGCTAAATTCAGGCAGTCTAAGGCCTCCTAATAAGTGGAGAGAGATGAGTGCCTCCAGGAGGCAATCAGCTTGCCCGAGGTCTGAGTCTGTACAAAAGTCTCTGCACTGGTGGGGAGGGTACCATGGCAGTGGTGCTCAGACACCTGCCATGCCATTGTAGAAATCCATTCCTTTACGTACCAGGTTTGGTGTTTCTCTTCCCCAGTCTGCAAAATGTGCTTGATTAACTAACCATCTTTCATGGAAGTGGTGTGGGTTTGAGGTAATCATTCCTTGTGAAGTAGTTGAGATCTTCAGCAGACCAGAACCAGCTTGTCAGCTGTCATGTGTTGGCATAGCTCCATTAAAGTCAGTACAGACCAGCTGAGGATTCTGGACCCACAAATGTAATTATTGCTATAATAATAGCATCAAACAAGTAATCATTATTTTTACTCACTCTTTTCATTTCAAAATGAGAAAATTATTTCCTCTTGGATCAGTGAAAGTAATTTACATTATGCACAATAATGGTCTACATGAAAATATAATTATTATTCAGTTGTATGGCACCATCTGGGCACTAGAAGCTTTACAGACACATGTGAGGAAAGGTCTCTGCCTTGAAGAGCTTACAGGCTGAATAGTTAGTATAGCTGTTAGTGCTTAACAAGAGTCACAAATGGAACTTCTGCAGTATTACCATCAGGGACCTGTTCATCACAGGACTTCCACAAACTCTTCTTCAGTGATTTCCACTCCCCGATCAGAACTTCTCTGTGATTGGCACTATACAGCCTAAGGGCAGGATGAGTCCAAGGATTAGTGTGGATGGATCAAGAAAGAACTCAGCAAGAGGGTAGTATTATAAATTGGCTGCCCAGCTGTTTTCAGGCAAGTATAGGATATTTCCAGGCATCACTTGGAAGCAGAAAATGGTTTTGATGCCTTTTGGACATGTGCCTCCCATGGAGTTATTCCCAAGCTTTACATCAGATACAGAACTGAATGCTTTACTGAGTTTGAGTGTGCATTAGAATTGAAGAGATCAGGCTTTATAATAGTGTGGCTATAAAAACTGAGCAACATGTATCATTGCCTAAACTTATATATGGTGTAACCTTGCTGTGTACTGAAAGGGTCAGTGCAGGGCACTTAAATCATGTGACTTCTTATTTTTAGAGATGATTAGACAATTCCTCCAAGGGACAAACTATATATAACATGTCTATAATTGGCTTCTTTTTTTTTTTCTTTTGTGATGAAATTAAACTTCACAATAAATGAATATCAGCTAATAAAAAAAGTTAGCTAAAAAAGATTTCACACCAGTGTGTGGTTGACTCTGAGGTCAGATCGTGAATGCTTTCCCACATATATTTTGTTTTCAAGCTACTGTTCTGTTGCTGTTCTATTATTAGAGGGTAAGTGGGATGCTTATTTAAAACAATTCTACAAAGCTAAATGACATTGCAAACTTCAGTTTAGCTTGGAATTGGTTGAATGAGTCATGGACACTCATTTTTACTTCGTGCTGCAGCCTTTGCTTGCCCTTCAGATGTACTTTTTTGTTCAGTTATGTTGGTGGAATCTGAGCATTTTTCTTGGAGTCGATGCTATTCACTGACTTAATGGTGAGTTTTGGATTTCATGCTCTCTGAATTTCTGAGAGGTCTCTGGTTTTGTAGTTAGCTTTGTTCTTTATAATTGCCCTCTTTTTGATTCAGGAGGACACACAGTTCAGTTTAAACATCTTCTTGGAAAGAAAAAGCGGTTGAGGTCGTGACTGTATTGACTAAAGTGAAATGAGTTCCCTGAAACTGTATCCAGCCTGTTGACCCTTACTTGGGAGAGGAACAGACAAACTTTAAAAATGACATTTCCATGAGAAATTTCTTGTTCTTCAGAACTGTACAACCACATATCATAGAAGCAGGTAGAGTCCTTGTGTCAGATGTTCTACCTTTAAGCATAGTGGGATAACTGTTGACTGCCCTTGATGAGGAGTCCCACAGTTGCCAGGCTCATTAGTTTTTTTTAAACTGAGGAGCTTTTTCCTCAGTGTGGCAGTGTACCTGGAGCTGTAACTAGCTAAATGGCCATCTGCTAGTTATGAAAATGTAAACTGCACTTCTGTGTAGAAATGGAGCCTCACTAGAGATCTGGAGTCGTCTTGAACAAACATGTAAATAAAAAATAATCTGTTATCAAGCTAATATTACCTGGTAAAAAGAGATGCTCTTGTGAAAAATAGCAGCTTGTTGTCTGCAGAAATACACATTTGAGTAACTGGAGATAAATCTAGGCACCTAATTAAATTGGCTTAGATGCTTACAGTCTTGCTTAGGCTCTTAAAACTTCCTATGGATGCCTGACATGGCTGTTTAAATACGTAAATATAAATTCAGGTGACTACCTTAAGGCATCTAAGTTCAGCAACTTGGCCTACAGTATGTAAACCCCAAGCAAACAGGCAGAAGAGGAGTAAATGTAGTAAACAAAGCTGTTAGTGTGTATAGACTAGGAGAATAATAATACTTTGTACAGCTACTGTGCCTCAAATTGCTTACGTTTTGGCATTCCCTTGAATTGAGTTTAGTCACTCAGTTGCATAAATAGAAACTTGGAGGTGCTGCCTGCTAGCAGCATACGTGGAGCAGTACCTCAGCAATGAACTGCCTTTTGGCAGGCTTACAGCAAAAGTCTACAGCGCAATATTTTGATAAGTTGTTGGTTCTTATTAAAATAGTAATTATGGTGATAATTATAACTGCAGTTGGCTCTGACTGAGCTGCTAAGTGAGTAGGGGACGGCAGGAGGAGGATTATGAAATACTCTGGTAAAAGCATCCCAATCCTACTTGTTTAGCTCTGTGCACACAGATGAGGATGTTTGTGTCTGTATTTCTGGTGCATGTATGCTGTGTGGGGTCACATAGGAGAGAGGTGGACATTCCCATGCAGTCTGTCTTATGGGTGGATCATCATCCCTGTGTTCATGTTCCTAATAACAGAGAGATGATCAAAATAGGTGATTTTACAGCAGTACACTGATAAAATGGTGTAATAAGCTCACGGCTGCGTGGCTTTGTAGCTAGCTCTGACGTTTGCTGTCTCTGCCTTCATAGCAGGATCAAGTCATCTCATTCCCAAAAGCCCAGGTCAGGCCCCAGTAACATTGAAACCAAAGGAAAGTTTGGTAGGTTTTGCAGGTAGCACTCTAGCCATGATGACTCTGTCTTGAGCCTTCCTAATGTAATTCAGTATTAAACATTTACACTAGCCAGGCTGCCACTGCATGACCTCGTGTGCTAAGTGACTGCAAGTGATTAATGAAAAAAAAAAAGATGTTCCCTGCTCACTTTCCAGACAGTGTAAACAGTGATTTCCCTTCCTCACCCCCAACCCCTAGTTATAAAATATGGTATCTTTTCTCTTTGGGTTCTTCTGATTTGTCTCACCCCTGGGTATCTAAGAAGAGCAACTGTGCTGGCCATTTCCTACCCCCTTGTGTGAAGCTGCAGTGAGCATCTAGAGTGTGATTTTTGGGGTGCTTGCTCCCCTTGGTTAGGGATTCAGTGAAATGCCTCATGAAGTGGGCAGGAGGAGAGTTATTGCAGGACAAGTTTCTGTATGGGGAAGAACATAAAGTTAGGTCAGCTGTAAGGCTCTGTGGGACCTCTGAGAGCACAACCAGTTTAAAAGCTGGATAAATCTAAATGTGTTTATCCTGCTTTCATGGGACAGGAATTTTCCAGAAGTGCATCTCATAAAGAATGGTAATTTTAAGAGGTAGTTGACACAGAGAAAGAACCAGGTTCATTTGGGTAGGTTCACGTAGCCTGGGCCCTCAGTTCTGCAGGGTCTGTGGGATCTATGTGTGCACATATTTCACACAGTAGAATTTGATCCAAAGGTGTATTACATGAACATTGAGTTATAGGGTTTGTTTGCCTTTATACAACCAAATAGATAAGTAAAAAGTGCTTTATAGATTTCAGACAAGTTTGACACAGTTATTTAAAATGGTTTGGGTTTTGTCCATTTTAGTACTACCACCAGTCTGTCAGACTGAACAATGATCTCAGGCTCTCAATGTGTTATCAACAGGATATTTGGTAGTTTAAGTCCTTCAGGGGATTTCCATGTTCTAGTTGCACTCATGCAGTTATTCTCATATCAAGGACCCATGAATGAACGTAATTGTGGAGGGAAAAAAAGGCCTTGCAGGTTAGATGGTTCTTCAGGATCTCCAGATTTGAACAGTGTGAACAGCTCAACAACTGATGGAGCATTTTGTTGGTTTTGAAGTGTCACAGTAATTTTGCAGTCACACAGTCACGCACTGTGCTCTGGATGCTTTCTATTTGTGGAGTGTGTGTCACTTGGAAGGGATAAGTGAAAGGAAGCCCTTGAATTTCATACTCTCCTGGGTTCAACCTCTGGGTTGTGTATCCAGTTTGGTTACCAGACCTAGCCAGGCTTTGATCTAAATTCTGCCATCTAAACAAACCACTTCAGTGCTTTGAAGCCTTTGGTAGTCAATGAGCAAGGTGCTGTGTGTTGTGCTTGTTAGTAAATGTATTTTGTGCTTAGTTTTAACACAGTCTTGTGTATCAACTTCTTCCTTCTTCTTCAACAATTCACTCCAGTTTCTGCAGCTTTTGTCAGTTGCAGAGGCTGGTTCAAGCTGGAGTTGGAAGTTGCTGGGAGTTATGGCATTGACTTCAGTAGCTCAACGGGGACTGTATTGGTTAGGAGGTGGATTAATGCAGCTAGAGAGCAAAGTTCTTCAAGGTCTCTATTTCACACTTGATAAATAGTAACTCCATTATGCAACAGTGTTTCTCCTTTGAATGAACTGGGGTCTTTGTTTTCCTTGCCTGCTGTCATTGCTAACCTGCTTTCCTCCTAACTTGTAGTTGTCCAGTTTGAAACACTTGTTTCCTGTTAGCTTCAAAGAAACAATTCTGCCGCATTTGCCTGTTTCACAGCGCCTTCAGACAGCAAAATATACCCTCAAATGTTTAAATCTGTTGCCAAGGTTAGGGTGGTAGTTTCGTAGCAACACAGAGGTGCTATAGATGTTTGAATCATCTCTTTAGTAGCGAGTTGGTGGTTTGGTGGTTTTTGTGTTTCTCCCCTTCCTGTTTACTAGGGTAAAATACGTTCAGGGCTTAGTTTTGCACATCTTAGACAGAGGAATGCATGCATACCTGTATTCCACAGTGGCCAAATATGTCTTGATGGCAATTAATATAAGCAAGAGTTGCCCAGGCTAGGATTTTCCAGACTGACTGTAGCTGAGAAATATTTTGCTTTGCAGCATGCAGTTTAAATGAGTCTAGGACTTGGCAAGTCATCACTTTGTCAAGTTCATACTCTTGTAGCAGCAGATTCTTTTAGAAAATCTTCACATTTGGTGTTGGTTCGGATTTCGGTTGTTATCCTCTGTCAGCATGATGTGAGAGACTTTTGTACAGGACTAATTTTGAGACACCTTTGCCAATTAAATTTCACCTTTTTCAGTATGTTCAGGTGTTTGCTATAGGAAGAAGACGTAGATGTGTAAGAACTTGAGTAATACAGTATACTGGGAGAACCTGGGTTTCTTCAGAGCCACTGGGTGACTTCACTAGGAGTTGGAGTGCAGACTTGAATGTAAAAGGAGTCAAGAATAGTCCTATGAATATGTTTATGTTAGGGCTTTGTTTTATACAGCCTTTGTGCTTTAATTTAAGTTGTTAAAATTAAAAGAGTCTTAAAATAAAGGTTGTTCTGTTGTCTTAAAGCATTCTATGGTAATTTTTAAAAAAAGGAAAGAAGTATTTGATAGCAATGCTTCTTTAAAGTTGTGGAATTGGTTCTGTAAAACCTAAAACTGGTATAAATCTTAATATGATTATTTCTGTTAAGAAGCAACTTAAAATCAAAATAATATACAATGTTCTTCTAACTTTTCCTTTCTGTACTGTGTTCTGAATGGAGATTACCCATGACAGGAGGGATTGTTGGGGCTGGGCAGGTACAGCTTGAGTTCCTGCATGTTTCTATTGGCAGTGGTGGAATAACTTAACATTCACTCTCCGTTTTTAGTGGTTTTATGAATACCAAAACTGAGAATTCAGGAAAAAAATTTGAAGGCCCTTCATATCCTGCTGGCCTTGTTTGGTTTCAGTAGAAGTTGTGCAATAGTAATAATTTCATCCCATGCTGAAGTACTAAGGATGCTCATGCAGGAGGACTGCACTCTGAGTTTTGCAGTGTTCTTTAGGCATGGAAATACCATGTTGATGGCAGGTGTGTTGAACCCATCTGTGTAGCATTATGCTTTATCTCAGATTCAGTTAGATTTTAGGAGGTCTTATGCTTCAGGAAGTGTGTAACTGGTGGACTTCTTGGGCCAGATTTGAAAGGAATGACTGGGATTTCTGAATAGGTTTAAATTGCCTGCTTTGTATGCAAGTGTATTACCTGTGTAAGAATTTAATTTAAATGTATTGATCCCTACCTAAGGAGATATCCAAATTACTCGTAAGTGATGGTCTGCCCAGGGATCAGCCAGCATGAGGTTGAACTGCATGCATTTATGTTGAAGGCCTGTCTTGTATTCTGATCAGCTTTATGGTGTGCCAGCTGTAATGGTTGGTTTATGATAGTGTTTTTAACAGTTGGACTCAATGATCTTAGGGTCTTTTCCAACCTAAATGATGCTATGATTCTGTGAGTCTAACTGATGTAAAATAAAACAAAGCCTCAAGGTCTAGAAGAAAGATGCCTTGTCTAAGGCACTGAATATAGATTTAACTCCCAGCTTTACAGAGTGCTGCCTGTGTGGCCTTCTCATGGAGGAGGAAAATACGGGGCTCGCTGTGCTTCCTATTAGTCAAACAGAAGCACTAAGTCACTGGTTAGGGACCTGGTTTGTGTGTGTTCCACTTCCTGACAGACTACAAACACACATGCTGAAGCTGCACTGAGAGGCAAAATTTGCCAAACATCCTTGTCTGTTTGTTGTTTGGTTGGGTGTTTTTGTGAGAGGGTGACTGTCCTGCATAGACTAGTCAGCCAGAGGAATTTGAGGGCTTAAGGGGCATTCATAACCTGACAAGCATAAAGTGTCTTTTTTTGCCACAATATCTGTTGAGGATTACTGTGACTAAGGAGACGTCGTAAATGTACTTTGCTGTGACAAATTCTTATTCCAATACCGGTACAAAAAATGGCTGTTGTATATGACTTCTGCATGTTAGACATGTGCCCAGCACAGCCCCTTGCAGGGTTGCCAGAAGCAGAAGAGTTCTTTTCTTTGTTTCACTTTCAGAGTCTTGAATGTGTTTGAGCCAGAACTAAAATTGATGGTTGACAAAGCAGTTGCCAACCCTTAACCTACCTGGGTGGGTTGTGCTAGAATCTTTCCTGTCACAAGACAAGAGACCCTCCTAATTCAGCTGTCTGATGGACCCTGATTTGGTGGGATGGATGGTCCAGGTCTGGACAGTGGTGGTAACCACATACTGGTTAGATGTTGATACCAGTGCTACGGGCTGGGTTTGTGCCTGGCTCGCTGCACAGCAGCTGTTTCTGTTTCAGAGCAGTTGGTGGGAGGAAACCCATTTTATCTTCTTTCTGCTACATCTGTAATCGGGATAATTTTTTGAGTGCTGCACACATCTGTGGCCTAAAACCTGTGCTCAGCCTGGAGCAAGTCAATGAGAGGTGACGTTTCCCACAGCCTGGTGTTTGTTTGCCAGTGATGGAAACAACTTGTTCTGCCTCACTCCCGTGTGTTTTATTTTTAAGGATTCAGCACTGATATTTATGACGTCCTTTGGTTTACATATAACATAAATAAGAGTATCTGCTGAACACACCTAGTTGCAAGCCCAGTATTTCTTGTAGGATTACTAATCTCCTTAATAGTCCTTATGTATGTATGTGAAGGGGGGGGAAAAAACAAACCCAAAAACCTTTGGCCATTCCAGCTGCTGATTGTGAGCACCAAGTCCTTGAGAAGAAGCTTTTCTATTATCCCTAATGCTCTAAAGCTTGCAGAATAAACAAAATGAACAGAGATGTTTCCTCACTGGTGATATAGTTCATAAGATGACACTACTCAAGGCATTGCTCAGCTGCAATTTAAACTTCCGTGTGCAGAAATCTGTTGATCAGACAATTCAGTCTTACTCAAGGAAACATCCTGCAAAGTTGAACAGGCTTGCTGAGTAATACTTTTCATGTTAGCAGTTTATTAGCCACTTAATGAATTATCCAGATGCATTTAAATTAGCCAAAAAGCTCTTTTCTTGCCACGTGGAAATACTGTGAAGACTCTGCAATGTGCTGCTGAGGCTGAGTCCCATTCTTGGAGGAATGACCATGTGAACAGACATTTGCCTGCAGTTCTGGGGAGCAGTTATGTGGCTCATAGTGGAGTAAAAACAGAATCAAAATCAGAACTGTACAGAAACCTTTTACAGGTGTTTTCATTCTGGTTTAAACTCCGGTTATGCCAAATTTTGTATGAAAATTTCTTCACGCAGTCAAAGAGAAATAACTATGAATTGGTTGCAGTCTGTATTTAGTAACAAAACAACTCTGCTGCTACACTGATCAGGTAGGTGCCCTCCCTGCTTACTCTTTTGGCAATTATTGTCCTTGTTTAGGCAAAGTTTTGTGAGATTCAGACGTTTCTAGAACAGATTTTGACAATGTAGGTGGGAAGGGGAAGCCAAAACCAATGTGTAATTCTTCAGTGAAGCTATACCACAGGTGGATGTGCTTCCAAGATGCTGTGACCTTAGACAGCTTTTACAGTTCTCCTGAAGATGAGGTCATGGTTTGCATAGTGTTAAGGCTTTAAGGCAAGCTCAGGGTATCTGACCACAGGTCCTGCTTGACACTACAGAATCTGCTGTTGTGTCAAAAAATAACAATAAAAAAAAAAAGAAAGACTTGACATGTGCAAGGACTTATGCTTTAATAATTATTTCGGACTATGTGTTTTGTAGATTTTTAGTGGTATCACTTGCTACTGGATGGAAGGTAACTTTAGTCACTGAGCTCATGAGAAATCAGAAGCAATCCATATAGGATGAAATTATCTTAGAGCTACTGATTTTTGTTGCTTCTCTTTGAACTCCTAGCTGTTCTTGGTAACTTTCTTGCTGTACTTATCCCCAAATCCCTTTTTGTTGAATACTCCTCTGTCCCACATGAGGCTGAGCTTGCTGTTGCTGCTGTTTCTGTTAGCCCAAGGCAGTGACACATGGAAACATTCAGCTAAGTGCTCAGTTGCTGCACTGTGGTGTGGCTGCTTCCCAGCGCCCACATATGTGTCCGATTGTGCGAGGCTGTCCAGCTCTTTGCCAGAGTTGTAGCAGTAATGCTGCAGGCTTGAACTTCAGCCACCCCTCATGCCACACAACGTGTCTCGTTCACCTGCAGGACAACTCTTCACTGGTGCAAAGTTGAACTTTGTTTGGATTCTCCCTCCGTGCACCATGGAAACTTGGTTTCATGTCCATGTCTGTGGTCCCTCTCTGCTGGCACCTTTCTTCTTTATAAAGATCAGATTTTCCTGCTTTCCTTTTGATTTTTTATTCTCACTGATGTGTATCTCTGCTTCTGTTCCTCCTTCCCTTTTCTGAACAAAGGTCATTTATTGTTTCTGAGCATTTAAGTAACAGTTTTATCCCCTTTTTGCAGAGATAGACCAACTTTGATCAATAGCAAAAGCAAATGCTTGTAGAAATTCACATTATACACTTATAAACTCTTTGTGTCTTTGTAGCTGGTGCTTGCACATTGCCTCTGGAAGCACATTTCTGGCATGTAGCCTTTATTTGTACAGCTAGGGACCCTGACAAATGTTTCATGTTTGATATGAGCCCCCAGTACTTTATATTGAATAATATAAATAAGGACTTACCAAGAAGGCAGAGTGATGGCAAAATAATTGAAGGTGTGAGTTTAAACCTTGGTAGTTTAAGTGATACTAAGTCCCCATGTGGGCACCTGTAGGGTGCTGTTCTGTGGGTCTACTTGATCCCTTCCCAAAGCTGGAGGAGTTCAGCTGAAAGGTGTTTTATTGTGACCACCATGCAGGAGTCATTTGAGGATTAGTTACTATCGACCCAAGTCCTGAGTAGGTGACTTTGTGAATTTTTATCCTGAAGTAGAAAGTACATTGGAAAGTCTGCTCGGAAGTCACTGTAAGCAGAAGTGGAAATGTGAATAATAGGGTTCACTTTTTTCAGTCAGAAAAATTAGGTTTGATATTAATGGTGGAAAATGTATTGAAATGGGAACAGGGCATGGCATCTTTCTTCTATTTTGTAAATAGTGATGTAAAATAAATTTCAATCTTGCAGTGTGTGCATCTTCTCCGAGAGCACTGTGGTTTGTGCCCTGCAGTGATGCCATAATATACTATGGTAAAATGGGAAAGTTGCAAATGGTATTTAAAATACCATATACTGTATTAATAGTAAAAACAATCGAATGTGGAAGGAGGTTCTTAGGAAGATTGGATTTTCTGATGTTGAAATCTCTTAAATGAAGACTAGAGCCTCCAGGGTAGCTAGAAGTTAGTACAGGTGTCCCAGGGTAATGTTCTGTGCCCTCTGCCATGCAGACCTGAGTGGGGCCATAGTACAGGTATCCCAGGGTAATGTTCTGCCATGCAGACCTGAGTGGGGCCATTCTGTGCTTGTGGTGTGTTGGAAGGCCAAAGGGGAGACAGGTAGTGGAGTCCAGGCTTTAGGTGAAATACTGTTCCTGGATACATCACTGTGTGATTCATACACATCACTATGAGGAGCTTTACCTGGTGCTAATGTTTCTGTTAGCTAGGCTCAAGATCCCAGGGTAATGTTCTGCCATGCAGACCTGAGTGGGGCCATTCTGTGCTTGTGGTGTGTTGGAAGGCCAAAGGGGAGACAGGTAGTGGAGTCCAGGCTTTAGGTGAAATACTGTTCCTGGATACATCACTGTGTGATTCATACACATCACTATGAGGAGCTTTACCTGGTGCTAATGTTTCTGTTAGCTAGGCTCAAGGACACTGCGCTTGATATTTCTAATTTCTACCTTCTCAAGCTCACTTACAAGTTAAATTAAAATGAGAACATCCACTGTCGTTTAGCATCCAGTGCGAATTCTCAACTCCTCTGAAACTGGTGGAAAAATTCCCAGTTACTTTGGAGGAGTTAAGATTTCACCTTAAGGCTTGTTTGCTCCAGCATTTGTCCTTTGAGTTACAAACTCCTGGCACAGCTGTGAGACCTGAAATATTTAGTAGTGATTGGTAGTGACTGACTGCACAGTCACCTGGAGCTTCTCACCCATTTGACATTCTGTTTTCTAAGCTCAGGTTGATGTTTCCTTTAGCATTTCTTACTCAAAATCAAGTTCAGTTCTGATTCACGTTGCCAAAGAGGCAGTACAAACTCTGCCCTTAGCAGTGTGCTGTGCTGTGACATTTATACAGTGGCAAGTTCATGAACATCCTGAGCTCATGCTTAGGGTTCTCTGGCTGATGCAAAGCATTTATGGGTTTTTCTCACTGCTTAGGAAATGCACTTGTCCCAAATATGGTATAAACAAATATATCTAGAATAAATGTTTTCCCCCATGCCCAATTTATTGACAAATCAGCCAGCCTAACTCACATGTGCATATGTACATGTATGCATATACATACATATGTGTTTATATGCATATATATGCATGACTATATGGGGAGGAGATTTCTTGCAGTGATAAAATTAGAAATCAAAGGGTTAATGCTCTCCCTGAAATTCTCTAAGGTGTCAACCCATCCCAGTTAGTGTATAAAAAGATTGATGCAGAACCTTGATGCTGCATGAAGCAGGTTTAGACTCCCAGTAAATATTGTGTTTTGCTCCATAGAGGAAGACAAGGACACTACATCTGTGGAGAGTGAATCTTGAGGAAAAAGAACTTCAACAGATGACAAGGTGAAATTTGTATTCACACACAGCTCAGGTGTTTGGAGAGTACAGGCTGTGCACAGAGTTGTGCTGCTGTGACAAACTAGCTTTTTCATTCTTAACGAAATTGTTGCTATTGGTCTCTTGCAGCACATCCAAAAGCTCTTGTCACATTTGATTTCAGGTTAAAGCTGTGTGAAGCCTTCAGGTTTTTTTTAAAGGAGCATACTTAAATTTTCCTACTCTTACTTGAGAAGTGGTGCCTGCTTGCTATTTTTTTTTTGTCTTGCTGTAACTTTTCTTCTTGGTGATTGTGACATAAACTGCTGACTAAGTTTTGATTCATGTTTGCTACATGACAAAGTATATCCTGGGCACAATATGTGTATGCCTGGGACAGAAAGCACAATGCAATAAAGATTTGGAAAGTAGCCTGTCTTTATCTAAAACAAATGTTGATAATCTGCTGACCTTTTTAAGAGCATTGAAGTGTGATATCTTGTATTTACTTGGTTATAGAGGTCATCAGTGGGATCCTACCCATCTCTTGCCAATTTCTGTGTTTTTCACCCCAGTGTTTATGTATGTGTCCTCAGGAGTTTGGAGTTTAGACAGTTCAGTTTCTGCAAAGGGAGATGAACCCTTCCTAATCTGCTAGAAGTTATCAGCAAAATAGATGATAAAGAGGTGAGGAATTATGAGTCTGCAATGTAGTAATGAGCAATTCCATTCTGAAGCTGTTGACAGGACTCAGCTAGAGAAAGTTGTCAGAAAGTGAGGAGCAGCATCCTGCCATGACTGGGCATTGCCTGAAAGATTAAAAATAAATATGAAAAATAAATTATCCTTTTTTATTGCTGCAGAACTTATGTTGAGGGTTTTATGTGAGGTTTTGTGTCAAAAACCTGGAATAAGTTTGGTGGTGCTTTCTCTGCATCACCAAGATGATAACATTTTTAAAAAAGCTGTATTAAAAGTCTCTGTCAAATAAATAGCTGATCCTCCTTTCTTGGCTTCCTTTTGCCTTCCACTTTTAGGAAATCTCAAGAAGTATTTTCCCTGTACATACAAGTTGCTTGTCAGTACCAGACAGGGCATGTCATCATGAAGAGGAAATTAAGTATCCTCTTAGTAAGGAGTGATTGGAGCATCTCATGGTTGAGGATATGTGATACTTGGCAGAACTTTGTAACCTCAGCTGAGGTAATGACTATTCAGACGTCCCACCTGGGATGGAGGGATGCAATGCCAGTTAAAACCATAGAGGAGCTGATGCACAAACTAACTCTTACTTACTTTTATTGCACCTGTATTTCCTGTTGGCATCTTTCTAGCCTGAAAAAATTGAAAGGACAGATATGCCAGCAAAATGTAACATACAACAACCTCAGAGCCTTCTCTTAGAAAGTAAAATGTGTTTACAGTTAGAAAAGCAGGTTATTTTATGCTTCAAATTAAGTCCTGTAGTAAACTTGGAGAAATACAAGATGACATAGCAAGTTAGGTGCTGACCTTGTTAGTTTATCTTTGTCACCTGGCAGTTTTTCAGAACTTACCACAGTATGCATTATTTATTCACTATTTATATTAGTTCTTGCTGCCATATTTTCAGTCAGTAGTGCTGTCTTTGGAGTTTTAAACTTTATTTAAAATGTATCTTAGTGTAAGAATATATAATGAATCAATCACTATTCATGATAAAGCAGCAAAAGATGGATAAATTAATGCTATGTGAAGAGTCTGTAGTTTTATAATTTCAAATGAATTCATAGCCTGAATTATTTTTTGATTACTAAAGCATCGATAATTTACTAAGCCTTGAATTTCTGAGCTCTAGCAATAATTTTAAATTAATATTACAAGTTGCAGTCCTCTAGTGAAGTTGTCTAAGACCTTAGCAGTAACCTTATCTCAGTCAAATTAAATATAGAGAGATCATTGTGCTTGATTCCTGTAGAGAAGTGAACTTTACACTTAAGCCCTGTGAGGAAGACTATATATCAACGACTTCTGCTCTGCACACTGCAAGAGTAGCTTCTCTCATTGTCCTGTGTCTCCTCCTGAGTTCAGAGGATGTTACAGTTTATTACTGGAAGTAGGAGAAAGGATCAGACGATGCTGGGAGACCTCTTGACTCTGTAGGAGTAGTACCAGATACAACAGGACAGGACTCATAACTTTTACTCTTGCTGACCTTTTTTTTGTGGCCTTTGCTGGCCTTTGTGCCTCACTTTCTTTCTGGATTGAGTCTTTTGTCTCTGTGGATCTTGTA